>NC_058090.1:14657120-14957120 GCF_014858855.1 Bufo gargarizans | reverse complement strand
GGTCGTTATGGTCATCTTCTTGAGTAGGTTCTTTTTTACAAGGGCAAAAGCTTGGTTTACACGAGGCGATGCAGCGGCTGATTGTCGGGAAGGAAGCGTTCCATCCCAGAGGGGCAGATTGTCAGGAACAACCATGCCTGCAATCTGGCTGATAATTGGTGTGTCTTAATGCACCTTTAGGTCCAGTCCGTGCTGCTGCTGCTGCTGTTATATTGTCCATGGATTCTTCTAAAAAAAAATAAAAAGAAATTGTATTTTAGGATTAATTGAAAAGAAAAACAATGCATTGTAACGGGATTATCCCATGAGTAATGTAAAAAATGAAAATCAGACATATAGTACATGACAGTCTTTTTCTACTAAAGCTAGAACCAGCCCTGTCCCTCACATGGATCCAGAGATCTCCCCATTCATTGCTCTGCTAGATTTATATCAAGCTGGCAGCTCAAGGGGAGTGTCCTTTCTGCTGCAGATAAGGGTGTGTGTCCATGCTGTCCCTATCACAGCTCAGGAGGCAGTTGAAGGATGAAACTGAGCATGTGCGACCATTTCAGTGAGCAGGACAAAGAAATAAAAAAAGAAGAAACAACAGGTTGCGCTATACAGATACATTTTATTGAATAACTTAGTGGCTATTCCAAATTTTTAATTACATGCGATTACAAAAGCATTCATATCCAGGTGCTGGTTTGAAAACTGTAGAATATTTTTTGTGGGACAACCCCTTTAAGACATAAAACCATATTGAGAAAGAGAAGCGTATGATGAGCCAGAGGGCATCCAGGATATATCTAAATGATAGACCCTTAGCATATTTGGATTGTACTTAACAGTTTACGTGACCATCTCTCTAAAAATGTACTGCAGCCAAAAGCTGCAGTGATTAAAGGGGTTCTCCGGAAATTAAGAAAATGCTAATACTTAAATATGACTTTATTATAAATATATTCCCGAATACCTTTCATTAGTTATAATGGCTTGTTTTTTCAAGGGAGCAATCCTCAGGGAAAATAAAATGGCCGCCGTCCTATTAGTACACACAAAACCTGTCCTAATCACACAGGACAAGTTACTTCACAACACTGCGCTATAGTCTGTCCTCTCTGTACTTCATGTCTCCTCATGAACTCCATTCCTACAGAGATTAAGTTGAAGATCTCATCTGTATTCAAGTTTATAATCCCTGACAAGTAGGAAAGAGCTGTCTCAGCCTCCTCTATCTCAGTGTTGTGAAGTAACTTGTCCTGCTGTGTGATTAGGACAGGTTTTTTTTTTTTTTTTTTTCGTTTTATATTTTCTGAATTTGAAAAAAAAAATCACAGTGTAGGCAATACACTAACAATGGTGTATAAGTACATAATGTAAGAATTACATCAACAATATGATTAGGACAGGTTTTATGTGTACTAATAGGACGGTGGCCATTTTGTTTCTGCTAATGACTGCTCCCTAAACAAAATTAGCCATTAAAACTAATGAAAGGTATTTGGGAATATATTTATAATAAAGTAATATTTAAGTATTTTAATTTTATAAATTCCTGGAGAACCCCTTTAATATATTTGCAATGTTTTAGAAGATATTGGGGTGTATTCCAATACATGGACAGATGGAAGTCAGCACTCCAAAAGGTTTGATAGAAAATCAAGTGGCGGTTTGATATAGCATCAAACCCATTGGAATGTTTCGTTTCTTGAGTACTACTATGTGTATGGGGAGGAAGGACCTACTACATCTATGTGGATTTTGGAGCGCTGATCACGTTATTTGTCTTATAACTCCTTTATTTTATTTGTTTTATGACTCCTGAGCACATGCACATAATGAAGGGGGCTCAAAAGGGAGTTCTCTCAATACATATTACTGCGGGTTTCATGGAGCACAAGGTAGCAATGCAAGTGAGTGCAAAGATAAAAATGACATAACTGAACTCAACAGCACTTAAACTATAAATCTTGTTTATTCCTGGCACTGTGGGGCTCCCAAACCACAAACCTCATCTTCTGTGCCATTTGAAAGACCTGAGATATTCATTCATTTTTGATTTCTGCATATTTATTCATTTTGATATGTGACCTTCGTAACAAAATAGGCTTAAAATAGTATTCTGGTCACCTCAAGTTATCTCATATCCACATAGGCATAGGGGATAACTATTATATCGGTGGGGATTCCGATTACTCGCACCCCAATCAGCGACGGACTGGGAATTTAAAGTGGCCCTGGAAACCATACTAAAAGTGGCCCCGTTTAGCAGCGGGGTCCAAATTGATGGAAGGCAGGGCCAACACAAATAAGAGGGTCCAGCAATACCATATTGCGGCCTATTATACCACCCTAACAGAGCCAAATACCACATTCCATCACAAAATACTGCCCCTAGCAGCACAAAATACATCCCCAAATACTTCTACTGGCCAGCTGTGAGGGGGGCTCAGGCGGCCCCCTGGTCATTGGCCCACCAGGGAAACTTCCCTGTAAGGTCTATGGCCAATCCCCCCTGCCCCCAACAATTATGAGCACAGGGGCTTCGTACCCAGCAGGTACCGCCAAAAACTGCACACCGCCGCCCGTTCATCTCAATTAAAACTGCTGGAGATATCGGAATACGTGTGCTCAGCTTTTTCCAGCGGTCCCATCGAGACTAATGGAGGGCCCACTTCTTTCATTTCAGGAGCCCGCGTGATCGCTGGGTGTCCCAGCGATTGGACCCCATCCAATCTAATAGTTATTCCCTTTCCTGTGGTTAAGGCTTAATTGATAGACACTTGTTCCAAGACCAATGCAGGTCCTAAAACACTGTTGAGATACTGTCAAATCTGTTCTCTGGTAACATCTAATACACTGTAAATGGTTCTCGGCAAAAAAAATAAAAAATAGGGAGTAAAAGAATGCACATAGGACTTCTCCTTCAGTGGACCAGCGGATATTCTAATAAATGCTTGATAAATCTCTTTTATTTTATCTCCGCAGTAGAACCGAGGAGTTTGTATAACATCAGCACGCAGCATCAACACTTGCTACAAATAGCTCTTGTCAGTTGATAAAAGAGTTCATTGGGATGTGTGTGGCAACGAGTACTAAGGGATCTCCCATTGATCGTTGAGTCCATTTTCTCATTACCCATTAGGAAATTGTCTTTTATCAGCAAACACTATGCGCTGCGGGTACACGCTCCATGTAGCTGTTGTGCAAATGTTTGGCAGAACTGCTGATTTTCCTTACTCGTAGGCATATCTGTGGCTTTCTGAATCTATAAACAACTGACAGGACCGTGGAAGAAGAGCGTATCTGAAACTGTTTATCCAAAAGAATTCCATCTGTCAGTCTGTTTACAGTTCACATGTGAGAAGCGGGCAAAAAAGAGGCCACGCAACGCACAATCTCCAGCCTGCTAAAAAGAATTATTTAAATTGAGATCTATGGAGCTGTTTTATTAGAAGAGTATAAAACGAGGCTTACGAGCTAGACCAACATATGCAAGCAATTGGGGTGGATGGACATATAAAAAAAGGCCATTTTTAAAATCTTGCATAAATGTGCATTAATTAAATGCAGACAATAGTGGAGGTGGGCCAGAAACTGATGGTTATAGGTTACTAGACTCTCCTTGTAAGTTCATGAGTGGTGCTTCTGCTCAGCAGCCCTGCCATGTCTTCATGGCTTAGCATTATCATGAAAACCTTTGATGTAGAATGATATTTCATTTTAACAGTTTGCAGGGATCCAAACTAGTAGAAGGCAGAGTGTTCGGTCTCTCGACTCCTTCTCCGTGTGTGACACACATCCCTATGGTAATAGGAGGCAGAGGAAGTTCATGCTCCTCATTATACGCTGGTATATTGTATCAAATGAGCTCATACATGCAATAAATAAAACCGGGTGTACCATGTGGACAGCAGGTTACCCTAAGGGTAACATATGGCTCCCTCAACCGTGACAATTTTTAACTAAAGGATGTTTTTTTTCTCAATTCCCATCACCAGGAACTTTGCATAGTGAATGCATGTATTGGTTATGTGACCAGACTGCGATGACAAGCCTTTAGAAAGAGATTTTCTGAGACTTTACAGCATAAATGGTGCTTCTGCTCAGCAGATCACTGGGGGTCCGACACCCAGGACCCCCGTCGATCAGCTGTTTTCAAAGGCACCTGCGCTTGCAGTAGTGTTGCGGCCTTATCTCTGCTCACCAATCATTGTATAGTGGCTGTGCTTTGTATCACAGCTCAGTCCCTTTCACTTCAAAGGGGCTGAGCCATGCCTAGTCCGCGTGACCGAACGTGACATCACTTGGCCTAGGGAAAGCTGAGAGAAGGCTATGCCTCTACTGCGACAACTGATGCCTGCTGATTGCAGAGGTCCTGGGTGTCGGACTCACGTCGATCAGATACTGAGGACCTATCCAGACGAAAGGTCTTCAGTTGTAAGGTATTGGAAAACCCCAAGACCAAAAATCTCAGAAGCACTTACGGTTTTTAGTTGCGATTAGGACTCAAGAACTAGACAACTAAGATGATATGGAAGTTTATGTTATATCCAACAATCTATGAATGTTGTGACAAAAGATCTAAGACCTGATATAGAGTTAAAGTGTGTGTCCACTTTTCCAGTGCAGAGCTATGCATCCCTATGGTATGAACTCCTTGTAGTTTGATTCAGAAGTCATTTGGATGGGACCATTTGTCCCCTACTTTTTGCAAAACACATTTGGTTGGTTAACAAAAAGGTGGATGGAAAAGAGTATGCAGGTTCAGACTGCACAAAGTTTGTAGTCTGTTACCATGGAAACATAGCTTTCAAAGTGATGGACGTACCTAGGGCTTGATAAAGATGGCGCACAATAGGGTAGTAGGTTAACGCTGGGAAACCAATAAAACAATTGTAAAGGCTTACCTTGTCTGGTTACGCTAGTATAGTCGTAACACTATTGAGGGCTAATTAATCAAAAAACGGTCGCTGGGTGTGCTGCCGCAGGCTGCTGGGTCCCTCAGAAGAGATGTCCAGTCCCTCCGGAGGGTCGCTTGAGAAGAACAAAAAAGAATTCTGCTTCGGCGCTTCAACCTCACTTCAGCCGGTCTTATCAGTAAAAGTACTTCTTTATTACATTAAAATACATGCATGAAATAACGCATTTCGGGGAATCTTGGGTCCCCTTCATCATCCTGTATTTTTATAACCTGATGAAGGGGACCCAAGATTTCCCGAAACGCGTTGTTTCATGCAGGTATTTTAATGAAATAAAGAAGTACTTATACTGATAAGACCGGCTGAAGTGGGGTTGAAGCGCCGAAGAAGGATTCTTTTTTGTTCTCCTCAAGCGACCCTCCGGAGGGACTGGACATCTCTTCTGAGGGACCCAGCAGCCTTCTAAGGATTCCTTTTTGTTCTCCCCATGGAAACACCCAGGTCAGCATAGGACCTGTAACCACAAAACATTAGGACCATTTGTAAATCTGCATCAATTTACTTTTTATTTTCACCCAAACAATAATCTTTAAAATATTGGCTGGTAGGGTCATTGCCAACTTGCATTGTAGTAGCAAATTAACAATCTGAAAGCTTTACTTTATCGTTAGGAACACCTTCTCTTTTCAGACTCAATTAGAATCATCAGAATTAATACCCTGCACCGTTCTCCCACAATTGACCATGGGAATATTATTATGACCACAACACATTACACAGAGCTGTGAAGGCGATGATCTTACATTGCTTCTTGTGCCGAGTTAAAGGTCTTTTACGTGGATCAGTTATCAGCAGTAAAAGGCCTGTTGTACTAGCAGACAAACAAGCAAATATACCAGTATATAGAGGATTAACTGTTGCATGAACCATCCGATCTGTAATATGTCTGTTCATTCTGACAATTATCTGCCCTTGATAAGGTCCTTAAACACGTGCCGCTTGACTTGATACATTATACATCAGTGCTTGTTATCAGGCAGAAATCCGCCTGTGTAAAGGGATCCTAGAGGTGGATTTACATAGTCCAATAATCGGGCAGATTATCAGGAACTGAATGTTCCTGCGAACACTTGTTCCTTACAATCTACCTGTATAAAGGTGAAGGCAGATTGTCAGGAACAAGTGTTTGCAGGAACATTCATTCCCAATAATCTGCCAGATTATTTACATGTGTAAATCCACTTGTGACCCCTGTGCCAACCATATTGTCACTACATGGGATTGGGCTGTGAATGAGAGACTGCAGTATGACTCCATGTGGAAAGACAGAAACACAGTACTGTCTGTGCCTACATTATTTACACAGAGTGAACAGCATGCCATTACTATCTGTGCCTACATCCTTTACAGAGTGGGCAGCATGGCAGCATTATCTGGGCCTACATTATTTACACAGAGTGAACAGCATGCCATTACTAACTGTGCCTACATCATTTACAGACTGGGCAGCATTATCTGGGCCTACATTATTTACAGAGGGAAACAGTGTGACAGAACAATCTGTGTCTGCATAATTTCTTTTTTTTAAAGTCTTTATTTCATTTTTCCAGTACAGTAACTGTCTCAGAACAGGTCATTCTCACCGATATCATACAGCAATGGCAATTTTGTACAGCATAACAAGAATATTTGTCACAGTGCATATCAGTGAGGTAGGCGTGAGTCCACATCCCTGCTGTAGTCCATTGCCACTTCTTCAGAGAATGGACTAAAGGAATAAACACTCACACACTCATCCATCACAGCGTTTTTGCCGCCAGCCATGTTCCGCAGGTTTAACAATACTGGCAGCTTGGTGTTCCGCCACAAAGGAAGTATCAGGGGCCACCTTTCATTTCGCATCCCCGTCGCCCCTGTCCAGGTGTTCCCCTTCCACACATTAATTACCGCTGACATATTAGACGTGAGACACCTAACTGGGTACTTGCCCTCTCTATACAGGAAATTTGCCAGGGCTTCATATGACCCCAAGAGTGCCGCCTCTAACACAGTTGCAGGGTTATTGGCATCTGCTCTGATCCACCAACTTGCGTATGTGAGTTGGACAGCCTGGTAATATTTATATAAATTGGGCAAGGCTAGCCCACCCCTAGAATAAGGTGCTTTCAGTGTGTCCCTAGCCATTCTGGGTTGAGTGTTAGGCCAGAGAAAAGGGGTAAGGAGTCTATCTATAGTCTATCTATAGCCACAAAGTGTGATTTCTGCAGCAGCACTGGGGTTGCCCTATATAAATATTAAAGTTTAGGCGATATTATCATTTTAAAGATATTTATTCGCCCTATCAGTAAGAGGGTCCAGAGGAGGGCAACTAAAGTAATAACTAGAATGGAGCAACTAACGTACCCCGAAAGATTATCAAAATTGGGGTTATTCACTTAAGAAAAAAGATGACTGAGGGTAGATCTAATAACTATGTATAAATATATCAGGGGTCAGTACAGAGATCTCTCCCTTCATCTATTTATCCCCAGGACTGTGACAAGGGGACATCCTCTGCGTCTGGAGTAAAGAAGGTTTGTACACAAACATAGAAGAGGATTCTTTACGGTAAGAGCAGTGAGACTATGGAGCTCTCTGCCTGAGGAGGTGGTGATGGGGAGTTTACAAAAAGAGCTCAGGAGGGGCCTGGATGTATTCCTGGAGTGTAATAATATTACAGGCTATAGCTACTAGAGAGGGGTCGTTGATCCAGGGAGCTATTCTGATTGCTTGATTGGAGCCGGGAAGGAATTTTTTATTTCCCTAAAGTGGGGAAAATTGGCTTCTACCTCACAGTTTTGTTTTGCCTTCCTCTGGATCAACTTGCAGGATGACAGGCCGAACTGGATGGACAAATGTATTTTTTCAGCCTTATGTACTATGTTACTATCTGTAATGGAAGTGTCGCACATGCCTTCAGCGTCTGAGTTATATATTCCATAGTAGGAATTATGTTAAGGGAGATAAGTCGGTGGAGATCCTTGTGTATTACTATTCCTAGGTATTTAAATTTGTCTACTACTACTAATTTTGACTGGCCAGAAATGTATTGCTGATCTACCTCATCTACCGGGTACAGCACAGATTTGGTTCAGTTTACTTTTAAGCTTAAGTACTTCCCGTAATTATCCACTACCTCCAAAAGTGCTTCCAACGAGGCACCTGTGTCCCCCAAGTACACCAACAGATCATCAGCGTAAAGGGACAATGATTCCTGCTATTTTCCATCCCTCTATCCTGCAACAGTTGTTGACCAGGAAAGACAGGGGCTCCATCACAAGCGCAAACAGAAGCGGGGACAACAGGCACCCTTGCCGCGTACCTCTTTTCAAGGGATCAAATCTGGACAGGCATCCATTCACTTGCACTCTGGCCGTGGGATGTAAGTAGAGGAGGCATAGCCATTTTAGAAAATTATCTGGGAATCCAAATTTCTCCAGTATCGCTCACAGAAAGACCCACTCCACCGAATCAAAGGCCATTTCGTTTCGAGGCTATTGCTCTATTTCCAGCATTATCATGCCTTATCTGCAAATTTGTATAAAGTCTCCTAAGGTTTATGTCTGTGGATTTCCCAGACATAAAACCGGACTGATCTGGCCCTACTATAGACAAGATGATTCCCTCTAAATGCGATGCCAGCACCTTAGCCAGTATCTTAGCATCTAAGAGAAATGCGACGATAGGAGCTACATTGATCCGGTGTCTTCCCCGCTTTGCAAATCACCACAGTTGTGGCCTCAGAAAAAGAGGGTGGGAGCTCAGATCCAATGCGTGAGCAAAGAGTTTACTCAACCAAGTACAAAAGGTCTCCACATGAAGCTTGTACCACTCAGCGGGGAAGCCATCCGGGCCCGGGGTCTTATGAGGGGCCATAGACTTAACGGCTGTCTGAATTTTCTGTGGAGAGATGGGGGAGTTCAACATCTCCATGTCCTCTCTAGAGAGCTGTATAAATGCTATCTGGTCTAAGTATTCCTTCAGACCCGCAATTGTACCAGTACAGTTAGAAATATATAGTTTGGTGTAATAGGATGCAAATTGGGTGCAAATATCATCTGGTTTAGAGACCTCCACCCCTGAATCCAATAGCATGGTTGCTACCACAGTTTGGGGATTCTGCTCCTTAGTTAAATATGCCAGCTTTTTCCCACTTTTATCCCCCTCTGAGAAACTAACCTGTTGTTGTGCAAGAAGTAGTTTCCGGGTGTACTCATTGAGGTGAAGCTTGTAATCCCTCTGCAAGGACAACAAACTTTCTCACCTTTCCTCCCTTTGGTCATTAACATACGCCTCCTCCGCCTCCATGAGACTGATCTCCAACCTACTGTGAGCAATTTGTAAGTGGGCTCTATGGGTAGCAATTGCTGAAATGAAGGGCCCTCTCAGTCCTGCTTTTTAGGCCTTCCATTCAGTAAGAGGGTTGGAAAAGCCCTCATTCATCTGCCAGTACTCATCCAACTCCCTCCGACAGGCAGCCTCCACTGAGAGTATCTGTAGCCATATCGGGTTTAACCTCCATAAACTTTTTGGTTTGCTTAGCGGCTGAGTCATAATAATCTGCAGTGGAGCATGGTCAGAAATACCCAGTGGTAAATAGGACGCCCCCTTTAACATATGTAGAGAGTCTGAAATGCCAAAAGCAAGGTCGATACGGGACATGGTATCTCCCGAGGCTGAATAGTAGGAGAATTGTCTAAAGGTGGGGTTTCTCCACCTCCAAAGTTCTACTAGGTTGTGAGCCATTGCCCAATTAGATAAAGCCCGATTATGTCTAAGGGGAGGTCGTAGTCTGTCCAACTGAGTATCCAACACCGCATTAAAATCTCCCAGAAGTATGAAGGGGGATAGAGGAAGGAGAGCCACTCTAGCCATTATTTAATTTAGTAGAGACCTACAAAAGGGTGGAGGGGCGTATACTCCAACTAAAATTATGGGACTACCCTGGATAAGACTACAAAGAAGGATAAACTGCCCATGTGGGTCTATCTGTACCTCATTCAGATGAAAAGGCAGAGTCTTACTGACTAGGATGGACACTCCACGTGCATTGTTCGTGTAAGTCGCGTGATAGGACTGTCCCACCCAGGGGCTTCGAAGGGAGAGTACTTTCTGGTCTCTCAGATGGGTTTCCTGCAACACAAGTACAGCTGGGGCATAAGACCTAAGATGGTTAAAGACCAAAGACCTTACAATTAAATAAGTCTGAACCAGGGATCCCAAACTGAAAACGAAGAAAAATAGGTAGGTAAAGAGCCCTAACCCTTAGTCTAACGTAAGATCGTCAGCAGATAACCACTACTAACTTCACCTCCTCTCCCTCTCACTGCTGAGGAGTGGTCTGTAGCAACAAAAACGAAAATTGAAAATCCTCAAAAAAAGGGGGGACTCCCCTTACTCTTGTAATCCTCTCTTCAGTACTTAGGAAAAGAGAAGAAAAAAAGGAAAGCAAAGGGAAAAGAGAGTCCTATGCTTAGACAGAAAAGAGAATATAAAAGGTTAAATCTGTTGTAAAGATCTTCTTCTCTCCGATACTAGTCTCCTCCACGCAGACTCCCCCTCCCGGACAGGGTAAAAGGATATCTTAGTATTTTCATAGGAGATAGTTCCCTTCTTCCTGGCTGCCATCAGGATTGCATCCCGGTCTCTGTAGTTTAATATTTTCATTATAAAAATATGTGGGGGGTGACCCTGGAGGCAGCGGCCTGGTTGGCATTCTGTGCGCCCTTTCAGTGACAAAACATTGAGAGAGATGCAACGGTGCTAGGACCGATTTTATAAAACCTTCAGCAAACACCTCTGATTCTGTGCCTTCAGGTCTCTCAGGAAGGCCAAGGATGTGGATGTTGTTGCGCTTGTTTCTGTTTTTGGCGTCCTCTGCTCAGGGCTGCAAAGCCTTGACCTTCTCAAGGAGGGATCTAGATAGTTCAGAAGTGCCCCTTGCTGTATTTTCCACCTCCCCAACTCTATGCTCCACCTCTGTTGTGCGGGCCCGCATTTTCTCAATATCATGCCGCAGGAAATTTACATCACTTTTGGAGATGGTCTATTTGTGCCGTTAGGGCAGCCTGACAGGCCGCTATGGCCGACATGATCTTGTCAGTTTGTGGCGTATCAGCAGAATGCGCTGCTAAGGTATCTACCTCATCAGGTATCCTTCAAGACTTAGCTGGAGCAGCCTTCTACCCCATATACAAAAAAAAGAAAAAGATGACACTGTCCGTCCCTGCGCCAGGATATGTGTCGAATAGTATTGGCTCAGAGTCCATTTCAGCTAAAGTTGAAGGCCACAATAAATTTAATGTGTGAGCACAGCTTTCTTCATCAGGGTGTAAGAGAGTAGAGTAGCTCTGTACTTATTATACACAGAAAAGGCAGCCCCACACTTCGAGGCACAGTGGGGGTTAATGACTCTCCTCAAAAAGCATACAGCAGTACAAAGCTATTGCTGAGTTTCAACTATGGGCCCTTATACAGTTGTGTTCAAAATAATAGCAGTGTGTTTAAAAAGTGAATAAAGCTCAAAAAATTTCCATACACACAGATGCATTGGGAACACTACACATTCTATTCCAAATCAAAACAGGAAGAAAAATATATAAAATTTGTGTTGTTCCTCTAAAAAAAATTGAAGAAAAGTGAATATTAGACTGTTCAAAAAAATAGCAGTGTTTGTATTTTTCTTTACAAACTCAAACATTGACTATATAAACTGGAAAATGTTTGAAGATTTTGCTTTCCTTTGAATCCCTTCACTAATATTTAGTTGTATAACCGCTGTTTCTGAGAACTGCTGGACGTCTGTGCTGCTCCGGAGTCACCACCTTCTGGCCACTGTGAACAGGTATTCCAGCCCAGGATGATTGGACTACATTCCACAGTTCTTCTCTATTTCTTGTTTTTTCCTCAGAAACTGCCTTTTTGATGTCACCCCACAAGTTTTCTATTGGATTAAGATCCGGGGATCGGGCCGGCCACTCCAGAATGTCAATCTTGTTGGTCTGGAACCAAGATGTTGCCCGTTTACTGGTGTGTTTGGGGTCGTTGTATTGTTGGAACACCCATTTCAAGGGCATTTCCTCTTCAGCATAAGGCAGCATGACCTCTTCAAGTATTCTGATGTATTCAAACTGATCCATGATCCCTGGTCTGCGATAAATAGGCCCAACACCGTAGTCTGAGAAACATCCCCATATCATGATGCTGGTCCACCATGCTTCACTGTCTTCACAGTGCACTGAGGCTTAAATTCAGTGCTCGGGGGTCGTCTGACAAACTGTCTCCGGCCACTAGACCCAAAAAGAACAATCTTACTTTCATCAGTCCACAAAATGTCTCTTTAGGCCGGTCAATGTGCTGTTTGGCAAATTGTAACCTCTTCTGTCTTTTTTCCAACAGTGGGACTTTGCGGAGGCTTCTTGCAGATAGCTTGGCTTCACATAGGCATCTTCTAATTGTAACAGGACTCACAGGTAACTTTACACCTTCTTTGATCTTCATGGAGCTGATTGTTGGCTGAGTCCTTGTCATTTTGGCTATTCTTCTATCCATTTGAATAGTAGTTTTTCGCTTTCTTCCACGTCTTTCAGGTTTTGGTTGCCATTTTTTAAAGCATTTGCGATCATTTTAGCTGAGCATCCTATCATTTTCTGCACTTCTTTATGTTTCCCCATCTCCAATCAACTTTTTAATCAAGGTACGCTGTTCTTCTGAACAATGTCTGGAATGGACCCATATTCATCAGAATTTCAGAGAGAAATGCACTGTAACCAGCATGTACAACATTTGTTGCCTTCCTTCCTTAAATAAGGGCAATAATTGCCACCCATTTTCCAAAGAATGAATGACCTCACTCATTGAACTCCACACTGCTATTATTTTGAACATGCCCCTTTTCAATAAGTGATTGAATTACAGAGAATCAGCAGCATGCATGTCATGACTGTTAGGTCTGTTGGGTTTCTATTACTCTACTACACCTACTAGTAAATTATTTGCCATGTAGATATATCATTTCTACCAAAAGCTGATTGATCAGGTTAGTGGTGTCTGACTGCTATTATTTTGAACACAACTGTATGTATAGAATAAGCCAGAAGGGAGTGTAGAACTGACCCTCCTGTATGTTTGCACCGTCGCTTCCTCGCCCAGCGTCTCCCGGTCTCTGTGCAGGGCAACAGTAAAAAGCAGCCAGAACTGAAGGGTCCTCGGTGTTCTGATGTTGAGGACCTCGCAGCCTGTATAGTTTACCCCGTGTCCTGCAGCTATGACCGCGGCAGGCCTACCTCGTGTGCAGGGGAAATTTGGCTGCTCCTGTGTCCGCCGCCAAAAACTGCCGGGCTGGAGTAGGGGGGACAGATCAAGGAATCTCTGTCTGAGGATTAGAGTTGCCCACAGGGCATGATGTGGTGGATGGAGTCTGGATTATATCAGGATTCCTGGAGAGCCTCTCTCAGCACGTCCTCACTCCATGCCTGCCAGGCCATGCCCAGTCTGCATCATTTTGTAGGTGAAGAATATACTTCATCCTCCAGCAAGTGACCAGCTAATTTCACAAAAACTATAGCACAGAGATGGTGGTCACCTTGCTGTCACAAAGTCTGTTGCGAACAGCCCACCACCTTTTGTAAATGCAATGCTTTTTTGGTACTATTTCAAAGTACAGATTATAATATAGAGAAAAAAGAAAAAAAAATTATGTGAATTTTAGCTTTTCCAATAAATTGACGCAGCATTTTGGTGTCTGTACAGCTTTGTTGTAGCCATGCAGTTAATTTTAATTTTAAGATTGTTGGGTTATCCAAGAATTTGATGACCTATCCTTAGAATAGCTCATCAATATCAGATTGGTGGGGGTCCGACTCCCGGCACCCCTGCAGATCAGCTGTTTGAGAGGCCCCTATGCTCACTGGAGCTCCAGTTAGCGAGGCAGTCTCTTTACTGCTTACCAAGCACAGTGCTATCCATTGTATAATGGCTGGGCTTGGTATTGTGGCTCAGGCTCACTTCACTTGAATGGGACATGAGCTGTGTCTAGGCCATGTGACTGGTGTACGGCGACATCACTGGCCTAGGAAGAGGCCTAAGAACTCACCCAACAGCTGATCGGGGGGGGGGGGGGGTGGTCAGAGTCCTGTGACTCCACGATCTGATATTGATGACCTGTACAGAGGATAGAATAAATCAAGAATAAAACTGCAGAACTCCCCGGTCTTCAATTCATGCAACGTTTTGACCTCTTGGTCTTTCTCAATTTTTGGTGAATAAGCCAGTATGAATTGGAGACCGGCGAGTGCTGCAGTTTTATTTTTTATTTATTCTGGATGATTTGGGGAGGCTACAGACTGGTATCCAACACTGCGGGCACCACCACCATAGAGACTTTTTGTTATAGACTCGTAAGTGCTGCTACTTTTTTCTTTTCTGTACTGAGGATAGGTCATAAATATCAAATTCCTGGATAACCTTTTTTAATTCCAAAGGCAAAAGTGTAAGAGAATAGGCAATATCTTCCCATACATCCTACCCGAAGCTAGATGCGTGTTACTGCTCAGAGCGTGTAGATACTTCTTCCCCATCTAATTCAGCGTTTCTTTCATTAGTAACCCTAAGTTTATTTACCTTCAAGGGCAGCTCATTAATTTTCTGATGCAGTTGTGTAGATGATTTATGAATTGCACCCTGCGTTTTTTTTACAGAAGGCTTGTAGTGTGAAGCTTTCTATGTGAATGTTGGCCACGTTTGATTTGTTTCTAAAACTGATGAGTGACAGGACTAGCAACAAATACTAGGGGGTGAAAGGGTAATACTAAATGACGAAGCAAAATAAATTGTTGTATCCTGCTTACATTAAATATTGTCACTTCCCAGATAAGAGACCGTCTCGCATCCAGAACATTTCCAAGCATTTTTAATATGCAGAATGTGTTAACCCTTATATGAAGGGTAATAATGAATACAAACTGCAATTTGCAGATGTATGGAAATGTTTATTTTTTTATTTATTTTTTATGAGTGTTACAATGCCCCACCCTGCATTTGATAAATCATTTTTAGTGCAGCAAATGCTGACTTGTATATGTAAGAAATTATAAAAATAGAAATGGCTGTTCTATTGAAGTCTGAGCCAGTTTTGACCTTTTTAAAGGAGTTTTCCTATTTGCATCAATATCCATTGAAATAATCATGTATGGAGGTAGCTGTCATTTTGCGATGTATTTCTTTTATCTTTATTGCTCATATTCCGTTTTGGGCTGTGGTCACATGACTATGTCCACGCAGCTCTTTCTTATTTCCTGTGATGTTACGTCCATCAGCGTGTCAAGGCAGCACAGGGTTCAGTTATAGGGAACTGTCTATATAAGTAGTGGGGTGGGAGGAGCTATAAACCAGCAGGACGTTGTTAGAGGCGGTGCTGTGGCAGAGAAAGGAGAAGTGCATCATGGGTTTAGGTTGGATACAGCAACAGGAAGTGCTACATACAGGATGGCAACAAAGCAAGTTCATCTGTTAAGGGCTCTTTCACACTTGCGTTCTTTTGTTCCGGCATAGAGTTCTGACGTCGGGGCTCTATGCCGGAAGAATCCTGATCAGGGTTATCCCCATGCATTCTGACTAGAGAGAAATCCATTCAGGATGTATCAGGATGTCAGGACCGGAACGTTTTTTGGCCGGAGAAAATACCGCAGCATGCTGCACTTTTTGCTCCGGCCAAAAATCCTGAACACTTGCCGCAAGGCCGGATCCGGAATTAATGCCCATTGAAAGGCATTAATCCGGATCCGGCCTTAAGCTAAACGTCGTTTCGGCGCATTACCGGATCCGACGTTTAGCTTTTTCTGAATGGTTACCATGGCTGCCGGGACGCTAAAGTCCTGGCAGCCATGGTAAAGTGTAGTGGGGAGCGGGGGAGCAGTATACTTACCGTCCGTGCAGCTCCCGGGGCGCTTTAGAGTGACGTCAGGGTCCCCCACGCGCATGGATGACGTGATCGCATGGACACGTCATCCATGCGCATGGGGCGCTCTGACGTCATTCTGGAGTGCCCCGGGAGCCGCACGGACGGTAAGTATACTGCTACCCCGCTCCCCACTACTACTATGGCAACCAGGACTTTAATAGCGTCCTGGCTGCCATAGTAACACTGAACGCATTTCAGTTCACTTGCGTATTTCCGGATCCGGAGTGTATTTCCGGCAAATGGAGTACACGACGGATCCGGACAACGCAAGTGTGATGCTGAAAACGGGTCAGGGAGTACAAATAGTAAATAAAAGCACGGAGAAGGTTTATAAGAGCTAAGTAACTATGTGAGTGTGTTTGTTAAAGACCACAGTAGTCCCGTAAAAAAAACTTTAAGGGGTCACGTTGTGTGGTAATATCTTTGGAATTCTGAGACAGACCTTTTGTGACACATTGTGGGAGATCTCCCTGAGACAATTTTCTGGCGTAAAAATTTCGCAAAT
Source organism: Bufo gargarizans (assembly GCF_014858855.1). Taxonomy (NCBI): domain Eukaryota; kingdom Metazoa; phylum Chordata; class Amphibia; order Anura; family Bufonidae; genus Bufo; species Bufo gargarizans. The sequence continues at coordinate 14,940,709 of NC_058090.1, read as the reverse complement.
AACTTTTTTTTTTATCTAAAACTTTTTTCAATGCCACTTGCTACAAATTTTCGGCAAAGTGGCGTTTTTTTTGTTCTGCCATGTTCTAAGACCCATAATGTTTTTAATTTTCCTATGATGTAGCTGTATATAGGCTTGGTTTTTATGAGAGGAGCTATGGGTTTTAAGTCTCACTAGGGGACTTAAACTTCCAATCTTCTGATCGCTGGTAAAAAAGTAGTAGTGGTAGTCAGTTTTACACTGACAGCCTATTAGACCCTACCTCTGAAGGGGTATAATCGGCCTCTGTTCCATTCTCCAGTTGCTTTGACATCCAACAGAATCCTGCTACTGTGTTGCCAGGAGCCTGATGGGGAACAAAAAAAAGATTCTCCTACCTTTATTACCTACATAGATGCTGCAGTCACTATTGACCATTGCATCTTAGGGGTTAAACACCAGGATTGGAGCTAGCTCTAATCTCGGTCATGCAGCTTGAACCAGATCACGCTGCAGTTCCTGAGCCCATGCCAAGCCAGCACTGTAGATGTTTGGCACTTTTTGCGAGTTATGTTAATGCAGGGCTTGGGCCATAATCGCTTCACAACAAAATGAATTCTAGATACAGTAACAGTTTGATTGAGATTTCTCAAAAGCATATTAGTGGGTTAATTCGCTTCCTCTACAATTGTCTTTGTGTTAGTTTCCGGCAGGAGAATGAGATTGGGAATCTAATTTAGGACCAGAAACGATAAAAACATCACTATAGAATATGTTCTTGCTAGATAAGCAATAAGAAATAAAACTGCAAGCCTTTAGCTAAAATCTAAGTTATTGGAACAACAACCCATTGGACATCAGGGACAGGGGAACAAAACAACTGAATGCCTGGAACTGGATTTGGAGACTACTGGATTTCAGTGATTGGGGAAAATATGCTGAATACCAGGGATTGGTGCACACAATGATTGGGCAACAAGGACTGTGGCTCTAAAACACAGCAAAGAGCTGTTATATGCAAGGGTGACTCTAGATGTATATGTACAACAGCTTGGATGAGAGGCTGCAGCCATTATTAATATGTGACTTTAAAGTGTAACTGTACTTGCAAAAGGCTTTTTGTATGTCATAGTGACGTATAAAATCTTTTGATCAGTGGAGGCCTGAATGCTATCACCCCGATCTCTAAAACAAGGAGACAGAAGTGCTCAGAGCGCTGTGAAGAGAGGTTCATAGACTTCCTGTGGAGCCCACCGTCAGCAGCGAGTCTCCTTGTTTTAGCAATCAATACAGATCTCTGCACTGAAACTCCCACCGATCAAAACCTTTGATATTGCAACGTGCCGGTCCCCAGGGGAGAACACATGAGGTTCACAGTGGGCCGAAAGTTACAACAGTTCATCCGGTACTCATAGTTAGCAGATGCCTCCCTGGGCCGGCAGTGCAGCGAAAGGGAGAACAGCACTAGATTCTCCGGGGCACACTCTGTTACAGGGGACACGGCCAGGTGGTGATTGAGGGGCCCTTGATGGTAATTGGGTTTCTGAGTGCTTGTGCGGCTGGGCCCCTGACTTAAGTGATGTCGTGACGCCAGCACCTTGATGGTGCAAAATGGTGAGAGTGGTTGTAGTATGGAGATAGAAGAATGAGGTAGGTTTAAATCCAACTAAGAACTTTACTGTAACCAGGATCTTGACAGCAGTTTACATCCAATTATGAAACAGTCTCTTATAAACATGGAGGTTGGATGTGGTGAATCCCAGTACCAGGCTGTAAATGTAGTTATGTCTCAGGCTATAGTAGGTAGATGTGTACTCACTGATTTTCAGCTCTTTGCCTTGCTTCAGTCTCAGTAGAGGTAGTTCAAGTCTGTATCTTCTACACACAAGTGATGCAACAGAAACCTTATCTGTCCTTAGAATAACGGTGAGGCTGCCGGAAGCTAATAAATCCTTCACCTTGGTACAAAGGCGTCTAGAATAATGGCTTTGTCCTTCCTTTGCCTTTACACAATAAACTTAGCAAAATCCACTTGATACTCCGGAAGAGTAGACGGTAGAATACAGACTTCCCCTCTGCCTATTTTCCTGGCTTCACACTGAGATATAAATTGGCTCCTCTGGGCTGTGGGACCCAAGAGAGAGCTGAGAGGAGATGGGTCCTCTGCTTCCCCCTTGCTCCTCACTCCATCTCCTCCTTCTTCCAGACTCTAACTCCAACTCCTACATGTTACCAACTCACTAACTAGGCCTGAACTGTGGTATATATACTGTCGGGCTATCCTTATCTAGTGGTGGAATGTATGAAATGCACCTGACAGCCTGGTAACAGGGATTCCACATAAGAATAAAATACAGCATGATACAACATATGACAAAACAAGCTTTTGCAGTCGTACACTAGTGGGACGCTGCAATATTGTCACTCTGTCATATTAAAAATTTTTAACGTGCAGGACACTTTGAGAAGAGTTCATTTTCAAGGATACCATCTTTTTTAGACCCCCAGAAATAATCTGTAATTGCAGGGGAACCTGGAAACAAGTGTTCACCTTTCATGCAGTGTATTCGGTGACGTCACCAGCTATGATGGGCTGGCTTTAGCAGTGCCCTAGTTGTTTTACAGGCAAGGGCAGCGCTAAAGCCTGCCCATTAGTGCTGGTGATGTCACCAGGCTCACTGTTGGGCAGAAGCCTCCTCCCAGCAGTCCCTATGGAGGGCCCTGTACGTCACCGGATCTCCCAAAAAAGCCTTTGCTCTGTGCGATTCAGCATGAAATGCTCAGATGCTCATATTAAGGGGGCTGTCTGGTTGAAAATGTGAGTATGTTTGGGTTCAGCTCTGAACCCGGACAACCCCTTTAACCAGTACATAGCATCCATTGATGTCATTGGGCTGTCCATGTAATGCAAGGGTCAGCAACCAATGGCACTCCAGCTGTTGTGAAACTACAATTCCCAGCATTCTCTATTCATTTCTATGAGAGTTCTTATAAGAGCAGAGGGAGTATGCATGCTGGGAGCTGTAGTTTCACAACAGCTGTAGTGCCAGAGGTTGCCTAACGATGATGTTATGTATGGACCTTCTAGATCAGGGATGGCCAACCTGTGGCTCTCCAGCTGTTGTAAAACTACAATTCCCACCATGCCCTGCTGTAGGCCCACAGCTGTAGGCAGTTTGAGCATGCTGGAAGTTGTAGTTTTGCAAATGCTGGGGAGACACAGGTTGGCCATTTCTGCTCTAGATCATCTAGACTAGAGAACAAGACGTAATGCATTCTAATTAAAGCAGAGGCTAAGAGCTTGCTGAATACAGTATTATAATAGGGCTTTGTTCATATGGGTCACAATGGAAGCTGTGCCACTTTGTCTCATCTGTTGTAACCTAGGTCCCAACAGCACCCTGCAGAACTCGCTGAGTTGATGATGGGGTCCATTGTGGTTTGTCATTTTGATGGTATGAATAGCACTGCATGCTGCGCTGTCCTTGCTATCAAGTCTGACAACATTTCTGATGCAGGTTTGCATGTTTGTAGAAAAATCAGGAAGTACCAAATACACTGCACATCTGCCGCTTTGCATTATCTCCTTTATCTTTTATTTAATTTAAGTTCCAAATGTTAAGTTTTTTGTTTTTTTTCGTACTTCATGTTCGCCATGCCCTTTAGTTCCGAAACCCCTTGCTGAGAGGGAGACCAGCCGCATAACCCCTGACAGATTAGATCACTGCAGACACCAACTGCCAAGAACAAAAGAAGGAAAAAAATGAAACAAAATAAAAACAAATGCTTACATAGTAATAAGAGATATTTATATTATCCAAGGTTTCAAAGAAAGCAGCCGACGTGATATTATTCAAATGAGCCTCAGCAGAGCAGTTGTTTAAAAGCTTGTGTTGCAGAACTGACTACGGCTTCTTTGATTGTCTGTTTTGTGAAACATTTTTTCTGTATTTTAAGAGCCTGGTTCCTTTTACCAAGATATATAATTTTTTTTTTGTTGCTTGTGTTAACAATTCTGGCAAAGCTATGTGCCAGAACCCAGCTGCTTTCCAAAACCCCTGGGAATAGGCTGATTACATCTACTCCTCTGTCAAATCTGCAAGAATAACCGCACTTTGCCAAGCAACGCATGAGTGATAAGAGGCAGCAAGGGCTTATACAGTGTGCAGGACCCAAGGAAGGAAAACACCTGTGGAAAGATGCCTGAAGACTTCTCAGAAAACCTAAAGGCGGTTTCCATATTGAATACTGTATTTACTAATCTAATACTGTAGTTTCTCAAATGTACAAAGTCCTGGACACCAGCTTTCTTGGAAACCAAAATAAGTCCAAACTACAGAAATTTCTATGCCATCAAATGCAAAGGAAACGGATAGAAAAGTAAGGTCTTCTAGCATCTATGTGATTTATTTCCCATTATCAGCACTGTACAGAGAAGGCATTCAGTTTCTGGGCCCTAAAGGGTGTATTAGAAACCCTGATCGTGAAGTCGATAGTCGGGAGGGAAGCGTTTCTTCCTGGCAATCGCCTGCTCACTGGCGGAGGAGACCACTGCTATTACATGCAGCGATCTCCTCAGCAACATGGGGAAGAGCGATCACTATGCCATCACTCCTCCCCATGCTGTACAGTGGATTGCTGGCAGCAGATCCTAATTATACAGCATGATCTGCCGCCGCCAAATCCTGATGCTAAATGGTTTGCATTGCCTGAGTGTCTGCTCATTCATCGTGCAATCGGCGGCAGTATTACACTGCAGGATGATCACTATAGCAAAAATCTGCCCATCTAATACACCCTTAGGGCTCATTCAGACGGCCGTATGGTGTCCTGCAAAAATACTGAATGCTATCCGTTTTTTTGCGGATCCGCAAAAAAACTGATAGCAATTCAGTATATTTCCAGACCCTCAGACTTCAATGGGGCCATGTCCTGATTTTCATGGACAAGTATAGTACATGTTTCATTTGTTTTGCTGAACTGTGGAATAGAAAAGGGCCCCACTAGAAGTGAATAGGTCAGCATCTAATCCCCCAAAAAACGGATCCGCATTTTTGCGGATAGCCTACGGCCGTCTGAATTAGCCCTTAAGTGTGAAGCTACAGCATAGGGGTAATTAGAGAACAAGAGTACCTGGAGAAAATCCTGTAAGAAGGAACAATCCATGACATCAACGCTACACTGTTATATTGATAAATAGTTTGCTGTGGTACATGCACACAACCATATGTATTTTGCAGTCCCCAAACCACAGATCCGCAAAATACGGATAGCGACCATGTGGTATCCGCACTTCTTGTGCTGTCCACTTCCGTGTGACCATTCCGCAAATTATAGAACATGTCCTATTCTGGACAAGAAAGTACAATAATGATAAAGTAAATATAGTGAGTTCCAGCTAAATTGAATAATCTAATTGAAAATTAAGTAGAACTCTTAAAACTCTTAAAACAAAAATAGACCCTTAATGGTCATATATAGCTAAATAAAGAACAAAAACACCCTTATTCAAAAAAAATCATGGGCCCAGGAGTAGGTATATGCGAGGATGCCACCATAGGAGAACAAACCCTTTCCCTATAATGATCCTGATTCATCCTCAGATGGTGGTGATCCTCCGTCCTCGTACCTGCCCTAGATTGCCCTAAAAGCGCCCAAACAAACCAATTCATTCCTTGTCACCCCGACGCGTTTCCCCCATAATTTGGGTTTATCAGGGGGTACACACAAAAGGTGGTTAAAGGGCTAACCAAAAGCAACTATTTCCCCACTCCACCTCTAACAAAAAGTGGAGGAAAAGAAATGATGCCAAGAGGTGGGGGTGGTTGATCCCTAGATACCAGAAGTGGACATGTGATCCAGTATAGAGATGACTGGGTTCCTCACTTTTGTCTGCACTATTCTGCGTCCTGCCTCACCAGAGGTGCCAAGATGAAATGGAGCAGCTTCCATTGAATCCCACTGCATACAACATGTTTGTACTGAAGCATTGTGTACACAGGAGAATCAACTATATGCTGGTCAGCAGGGGACAATGACACTGATGGGCTTATAACGGTTTATTAGGAAATTGATGATAGGGCTATTTCCAGTAAATTTGCATGCTTTTAGGATCAAGTGGCCAGTCCCTGTCAATGCGGCTCAGCTGCAATACCAGACACAGGCAAAGGACAAGATTGATTCTGCTGCTGGAAGAGAGCAGCCATGTTTTTCTAATCTCAAGCAACCCCTTTAATGAAATGAAATCACATACATAAACTGCAAGAAACCAGACCTCTGTGTGATAGATTAATGAACAAGTATTAAATCTGGCGTTTCATATTCACTTTGGCTCGCTAAACCCACTGCATATTAAATCGTACAAAAGATAAAATCACAAGCAAATCCCTTCTAAAAACTACATTCTTTTTCCATGTCGATAAAACCATTAGCATCTCCGAATATTTTTTTTTTCCTACTTTTTTAAATGTAAAAAACATTCTCCACGGAAAAATCAGATGAACTGCCTTGCATGTCTTATTTAAAAGCAGTGACACAGACTTCCAGGACTGCAATACAGCTTACTGCTCCAAGATGTTTCTCAATATCAAATCGCAGTAAGAAAACAGATCTACCCCTGTTTAACACAGGTAGTATTACACACGGGAAAGCTAATGACTTCAGCAAAGATTTTCCACCTACATGCTTGTGATTGATGTCATCTCCATCTGCTGTAGATAATTTCTAAAAATCACATTTTAACAAGTCCTGTCACCTGCAGCTTGAAAAAAAAAAAAAAGGTCCAAAAATACTTGGATGAGATGAAGACTGTTTGTTTAAGGAATACAGAATGGACACATTGTATCCACTTTCTCCTCCTGCTTCCTCTACCAGCCCCTCTTTCTTCATCTTGATTGACAGGACCAGGTGAGGTGACTATGCTGGAACCTAAGCCTATCAGTCAAGATGGAGATGGAGGGGTGCAGAAGAGTATGGATGCACAGTGTGACTTGGGCCCGCCCTTGCTGCACTTTACAGCTCATTTGCATATGGATTAAAAGTCCTTTTTCTCCAGAATGAACCAATGGATTAAATATTAATCTGACAGACAGCGGTTTAAGGAATTGACCCCCATACAGTAGTGTATAGCGTGTAAACGTAATTTATACATCTCCACTTACAAAATACATTTTTTGCCATTTTAATAACTTCCAGCATTTCAAGTCACTTTATATGACAGCAAAAGATGTTACTATAGACCACCCTATTAATTCATTTAGATAATTTGCATATAGATTTTTCTCTCGCCCTCTATGGTTCATGAATTTTCTCTTATTTGCTTCGTTAAGAAAACAAACTCTTCTGTTTATATTCTGGATTTATAAAAAGATTTAATTTCTTGATTCCAGATTGTTCCATAACTTTAGAACACGGTGGCCATAATAATGAGCATTAATAATTACCACACGCGGCAGGGCAGCTCAGAAAGCAATGTCTGGATTAGAAAGAATATGTAAAGTTCTGAAAGGACTCTGTTTTGCAGTTAATTGTGTGTGTAATGTTTTCTGCTTTACAATGGGAAGTCGGATACTGTCTTGTTTAGTCGCCAAGAGACGACTCTTTAACCTTTGCAATTCGTTTCAATCATGCCTGGGACCTGGTGATTTGGAAGGCCTGATAATGGAAACATGTTCTCTCTGTGGGGTGTGATATATTACGTGTGTGACTTCAAAATAAGATTTAATTAACTCAGTAGACAATTTATAACAGTTACCCTGTCAGCCTGACAGGTTGTTTTACTGTCACTTAAATAATAGTGGAACTCTTGTCTTCAAGAACCTGAGAGAGCTGCTGAGGATTTGTTATTGAATCAACCTGTCTAATGAGCTACATTCTAATGATTGGAGCCCGGGAGACTCGAGGAAGAAAAAAAAAAAGCATTTTGACAGCTTTATTACGTTATTTTTCTCTGCATGTAATTCATGGATAATTAAAGCATGGCAAAGAGCTCTTTTAAAATGCTTTTTAAGTTCCAGGGAGGAAACTTGATGAGGCAGCCATGTAATACAGCATAACCTCTCAATTATTCACACATTTGGAGAACAATAATCACATAGTATTATCTATGGCTACAGACTACACATGCTAAAAAGAATTACCACTGGATATTGCTATGATATAATTGGTAGCGCATGGCAAAGCCTATAAAAGATGGCAGATTGCTTTTAAGGGAGAACATTAATCTGAATCCTGCATCAATCATAATTAAAGTAGTCAGCGACCTTCTCTCATGTTCTCTGAAGCTGGCTGGACCTGTAATGGGCAGTCTAGAGAGTGTTGGCCATTGCATAGATGCTTTATCTTATCTGGGGAATGTTACAAGACATGTCAGTGGTTTTTGTAAGCTGAGCTGATTGGTGGCTTTTTTTACATACTATGGAAATACGCTATCTGCGACTTTGCCCCGCTCACGCCAGGTCTAAAATTGTGGACGGGGAAGGGCCGGCAGCCCCATCTCATTCATCATTTTCTATGGCTGGTTTAGGCAAAGAAATTGACTAAATGTAAGACAGCAAGGGAGCTGTCTTACATTTAGAACTGGCGCTGGATGCGCCAAAGGTATTGAGAGGCCGGCGCCTCTTCATAACTTTGGTGGATCCACCGCCAGCTATGGGCCTGAAATGCCTTAATAAATGTCTTAATGTGTGTGTGTATATGTGTGTATATATATATATATATATATATATATATATAGTAACATAGTGTGTGTCTCAGTAAAGAATAGTTTGCTGAGAAAGGTTATTTAAGCCTTTGTTCTGGGCTAGATTTTTTGGACTGGTAGGTAGGTTGGTAGTGGGATCTACCAGTCCACATCCTTACTCTAGTATGGCTATTCCCCCTAGCCTAAAGAGATCCCAGGTGTAGCTACTGGTTTCATTACAGGGGAATAAACAGGGTCAGGGTCTGCTGGCTATATGACTGCGCGGAGGTGCCAAACCTAATCCTCCTGAAAAGCTGAAAACGTACATGACAGACACATTCCTCTGTATTAGGGTACATTCAAATGACCATACGTGTTTTGCTTTATCTTTATATACTTTTAGGCCTTAAAATACAGAATGCTTAGTAAAATGTCCATTGAGGGGTTAAAAATAATAAACAAATTTAACTCACCCCATCCACTTGATCGCGTAGCGGATCTCCTCTTTTTTCTACTTTCTTCAGGACCTGGCTAAAGGACCTTTGATGACGTCACTGCGCTAATATTAAAAATCTACACAACACTAATCCCAAACCCGAACGTCTGTGAAGAAGTTCGGGTCTGGGTACCAAACATGCCGATATTTCTCACTCTCGTGCAAAACGCATTAAAATACTCACGCTGAATAATCACGCATTTTCCCTCACACGCGACGCCCGTGTGAAAGAGGCCTTATACTTTATCAATATATCTTAAGTGACTACAGATAAACCGTTCGTACCCTTCTATTAGGCTAGTTGCACACTAGCGTCAGATATCCGGAAGGTTGATCTGGCAGGGAACAGCCTGCCGGACCTCTGAGGCTAGTGTGCAACTAGCCTTAGGCCCCTTTCACACGTGACGTGAACGCTTTGCACCCACACTGAATCCGGACCCATTCATTTCAATGAGTCTGTGCACATGAGCGTTGTTTTTCACGCATGACTTCTGCGTTGTGTGAAAATCGCTGCATGTCCTATATTCTGCGTTTTTCACGGTGCCCTGGCTCCATAGAAATGAATGGGGGTGCGCGAATAACGCATAGCATCCGCAAGCAAGTGCGGATGCAATGCGTTTTTCACTGATAGTTGCTAAGAGATGTTGTTTGTAAACCTTCAGTTTATCACGCGTGTGAAAAACGCATCAAAACGCATTGCACCCGCGCAGAAAAAACAGAACAACTGAATGCAATCGCAGACAAAACTGACTGAATTTGCTTGGAAAATGGTGCGAGTTTCCCTGATCGCATCTGGACCTAATCCATCACGCTCGTGTGAAAGAGGACTTAGGCTACATGCACACGACAGTATGTGTTTTTGCGGTCCGCAAATTGTGGATCCGCAAAAAAAAAAAACGGATGACATCTGTATGCCATGCATTTTTTTGGGGCGGATCAATTGTAACAATGCCTAAAACGGACAAGAATAGGACATGTTCTTTTTTTTTTTTTTTGCAGGGCTACGGAACGGACATACTGATGCGGACAGCACATGGTGTGCTGTCCGCATTTTTTGTACACCCATTGAAATAAATGGGTCCGTATCCTATCAGCAAATAAACCGGAACAGACACGGAAACAAAATACGTTTGTGTGAATGTAGCCTTAGTCTCTATTTCTACAGGTGTCATGTAAAGTTATTAAATTACGACGGTTCTGTCACTAAACTAAATGAGCAGCCAGTGGCCCGGCCTGTCAATGATATACACCAATATTCCACTTCTCCTTCTATTATTTACAGCACATGCCTGTGACCATCGCACCACATTCCTTCTCTTTCAGGGCTCTTAATGGAATATAACATTACAGGGGAAGTAGTCCTGTTTATTTTAATAGAGTGGGACCCTAGAAGATCAAACTGTGACATATGATTACCTAAGGCCCTTGCTGCATTGTAAACTCTAGCAGCACATTAGCCTCGTGTTTATAATTCTCAGCTTCCACATGGCTGACATACTGCAGTCCAGTCCCTTCACTGTCTAAATGCTTTCATTTACATGGGGAATTTAAAGGAAATGATTCTACTTAGGCCTCATGCACACAACTGTGTCTGTTTTTCACTGCATATCCACAGAATATGGATGTGGTCCGTGTGCCGTCCGCATTTTCTGTGGACACCAATAGGGCTGTGGTCTGCATTTTGCGGACATATTGTTTTTGTGGAATAGACATACGGATGCAGAAACCACATGGGTGATCCGTGTGCTTTCCGCATCCATATGTCTATTCCGCAAAAAGATAGAACATGTCCTATACTTGGCCTCAAAATGTGGACCGTGAACCCAATGGGTCCGCAAAAAAATGCAAATGCAACACAGACAAATACCTTACTGTGCAGAGCGCAAAATAAATACTGTTAGGCAGCTTGGTTCCAAGACATTTTTTTATTTTAGGACACATCTTATGTAAATAATAAAATTATGTTGCTGGATGCATCTTATGGTACACTGACAGCTTTGTGCCATCTTGGCCAATTCATACACGCCTCTGTGCAGGGGTGTATCTATCACAAGGCAAACAAGGCATTTGCCTAGGGCGGCACTTGAAAAGGGGGCGGCAAAATGCCTTGTTTGCTTAGTGATAGTTACACAATATGCTAAATATATTTTTTGCCCCTTGTCCGATCCTTCATTATGCGAGGCGCCGCATAGTGAAGGAGTTGAAAAACTTACTTCCTCCCGACCTCCCCTGCCTTTTGCGTCCTCACGTTGCCGTCGTGACGTCACACGGAGGTGGAGTCACAGGCCGGCAACGCTAGGGTGAGCCTTATCTCCTCCAAGTATAGAGCGGATCCTGCACACGGTCACCGTGAACACTGAGGCCAGGCCCCGGCCACCAATGCACTGATCCCTGAGCCTGCTGTCTTCAAAAACTGCAAGTACTTAAATTACAGTAACTCACAAAAATTCAATTACTTAGTTTTTTTGGGGGTAAGGGGGGTGGGACCCGTTGGGTGGTTAGAGGGGGGGGAGAATTAGGGAGGGATTAATACTGTACTAACTCTAGCTGTACATTGTTTTTTAACAAGGATGGGGCGGGTCAAATGTATATTAGGGGGGTGCCCGAGTTTAGTCTCGCCTAGGGCAGCACAAAACCAAGATACACCACTGCCTCTGTGATGTCACTGGACAAAATAACATTGCATGTGAATATAGTGAGTGCTGGACATGCATAGGGCAGTGGTATAACACTGTTGCTAGAAGCTGTAATAAAGTATCTATAAGTTACAGGAAGGGCTTTTCTGTATCTTAATATACCTCTGATTTAATATGAAAGCATACAGAGAAGCAGTAGGGTACCCACAACCTAGCATAGACCGTCTCCCCCTAGTGGTGGCTGACAGTAGTCACATAAAGTGGCAGAGTGTACACCCCTGCAGAGAAGGTTTTTTGTTTTGTTTTAACACCAAATAAAAAAGGCGTCCTCCATCATATGCCATTATCACAGAAGTATTCCCCCATTTTGAAGCATTGCATCTAGAGAATAAATTCTTTAATATACGGCATCCAACTGGGCATCAGATGGCAGCTCGTGGAGTCCCATATGTGCTGCATACAGCCGTGGCACAGCTGCGCTGTGTGCACTGGTCTTCTGATTCAACCTTCAGTTGTGGTGTAAGAGAACAAAACCTGTAAAGATCATACTCCTATTTTGTTTTTAAAGGGGGAAGGTGCTGAAGTTTTTTTTTTTCATCAGCAGAAAGTCGAAAACTGATATTACAAAAGGGGGTGTTCGCTGTCCAGATCTCCAGTAATTACTAGAAGTATCCCCCCAGAAAACTCCTATTTGATTAGTCCTATTCTTCAGTCCATGTCCACCAGTTTCCAAAATTAAATGCTTATACCAGGCAGTTAACCCTTTATTACATAGCTTGTATTCTGAGCTCGCTTATCTTTTGGTTGGCTTTATTAATAGAACGAAAGATAGGAATGTCTAATGTTTCAGAAAGAAGGGAACATTTTAATTTACAGGACCATTCAGGAAAGTGAAGTCTTTCAATACATTTGGCTCCTAAAATGGAGCTCAAGCCGATGAAAAATAGTTTAGTCTCATGAGATAATTGCTGTGCTAAATACGGACCACATTAGGAAAGACAATTTGGAAATCAACCTTCAGTGGCCGTATTAAATCCATAGTTGAAAGCTGAGCTCATGACAACTTCCTTTTGAATAAATATCAGATGATTGGTTACATCCATGAACATCTCCCAGGGCCAAAGCCATTAATTAAATTTACAGAATCAATCTGTTTGTCTTCTGCAAAGACCATGAAAAACGAATAGCTTCCAGGACTGCTGAAAATACCATTGGATTACAGGAGTGGCATGTTGGCCCTTAATTCCCCAAAATTCTAGGGTAGATCAACTTGCTGCCTTCGTGATTACTCTGCCCACAGACATTCCTTCCACTAAATGGATACGGAAACACAAGCCACACACATAATATCCTTTATGCTCGTCTACAGAAACAGGTTAAAGCACTTTTAAGTCACCTCTTGAACTGTTCTTTTGCAATCTTCCCCCACCTCCCTCCATACAAATGGTAGAATCCTGCAACCCAGCTATAGGGTCAAGGGGTTTATTGTATAATTGAGAGAAGATTTTGTAAATTGCAAAGAGTCAAAATGTTTATAATAGAAGCTTCTGGTGTACTGAATCCGTTCCATTTAACAAACACTGGGTTTTGACATGTGTTCCTATTCCATTACAGGGGGATTTCAGATAAGTGGGATACTGGCGTGAACATTACACCAAATCTTTCCTGTAAACCTAAATGCTGTCTGCTCTGAAAAAATATATCATTCTTCTTAAAAAATACCAGGAAATGCTCTGAATATCAGAGCACAGCTAGGGCCCTGTTAAAATAAGTTTACAGGAATGTGTATTGAGGGAACGATTGTAGGAACAAGCCATTAAAGGGGTGGTCTAATGCAGATGATGCTTTTCAGATTTAAAGGGGTTTTCTGGTTATAATGATTTTTAAGCATGTACCCATGGTCTGCCTGATGAAACAGAAAAGTCATACTTATCTGCTCCACGCCACTCCGGTCCTCCATGCTGCCTTCCATATTCTGGTCCCTGCACTGTTTACATCCAGTGGTGTATGGACATGGTCACATGCGCTGCTTCCACGGTGACGTGCTGATTGTGGCCACGTCACTGCTGAAACCAGTTATTGTTTGGAGCGGTGCATGTGTCTATGTCCATACACCACTGGACCAAAAGTTAGAGGTGGTGCAAAGGACCGGGTGGCGGGGAGTAGGCAAGTATGAATCTTCTGCTTTAGCAGACAAACCGCGGGCACATTCTTTAAATGCATTATAACCAGAAAATCCCTTTTAAGATGTTGTACAAAGGAATTATAGATTTCAAGAATAAATAGGTTTACACATCTGACATCTTTGAATCCTTTGTAAAATATAAGTTTGCTTTTGATCCCCCCCCCCCCCCCCCAGGGGCGTACATAAAAATCACTGGGCCCATAGCAAGAATCGAAATTGGGCCCCCATTCCCTAGTTTATAGCCCCTCCCACTACCCATTCCAGGCCTCTCTCTTTGTTCCATGAACTATTCTTGCTGCTGCATTTTATAATTTATGCCTTCAGGGCCGGATTGGGATTACAAAACAGCCCTGGCTCACAAAATAGGTATAATAGATGCAGTGTGTACAGATGTATAGAGTATACAGCAGTGTACTGATTATGTGAGGTACGAGGTATAATATATGCAGTGTGTACAGGTATATAGTATATACAGTAGTGTACTGATATGTGAGGTACAAGGTATAATAGATGCAGTGTGTACAGATATATAGTATATACAGCAGTGGACTGATATATGAGGTACGACCTGTAATTTATACCTCATGTCAATACACTGCTGTATTTACTCTATACCTGTACACACTGCATCTATTATACCTCGTACCTCACATATTACACTACCGTATATACTATATACCTGTACACACTGCATATATTATACCTCGTACATCACATATCAGTACTCTGCTGTATATGCTATAAATCTATACACACTGCATCTATTATACCTCCTACCTCACATATCAGTACACTGCTGTAGATACTATATATCTGTACACACTGCATCTATTATACCTCGTACCTCACATATCAGTACACTGCTGGATATACTATATATCTGTACATATTGCATCTATAATACTGTGTAATATATGCAGTATGTATGTATGTGTGTGTATATATATATATATATATGCGCACACACACACAGAGCAGTGTATTGATGTGAGACAAAAAAAGGTATAATATTATAGATGCATTGTTTACAGAAATATGTGGTCAGTTATACATTATGGTCACTGTGTGTGTGAAAGAAAAATGTTAGGTCAGCACTACTCACTGGTTTCCCAATCTTCCAATTCGTGGGGGGGCCTGCAGCGTTGGATCCCGGTCTGATGGTTCCCGTGATAAATAACAACAGAAGAAGCCGCGGCACTCAGAAGGATAAATTCCAATTTCTTTTATTTCACCTCTTGTGGCAACGTTTCGACCAAACGGTCTTTATCAAGCACAATACAATCATGGTATAGTGAACATATAAATACCTCCCCCTGGCCTCACATTGGCCACAATTCAGACATTCCCTTTTAACCCTCTATTCACATTCTGTATCGTTTCTAATATATATTACAAAACACAGATCCTCATTGGTTCAACTATTCAGGGCTTAGCATACCGTGCCTCCATGCTGTTCGAGCTCCGCCCGGATCCACATCGCTCCAAACTGCATATACTGTGTATTTTCTCCACCCGGCGTCCCTCCGTTCAAGCTGCAGGTGAAATAAAAGAAATTGGAATTTATCCTTCTGAGTGCCGCGGCTTCTTCTGTTGTTATTTATCACTGTGTGTGTGAGGTACATGAGGTAGTGGTCACTACATCTGTCTGAAGTATTATACATGAGTGAGCAATGAGTAAAAACAGGGCATGGGGGGGGGGGGTAAATGATGAGAAGTGGAAGGCCTCTCTTACCATTCCATTCCAGTCTGTATGGATCAATGCAGAGCAGAGGGGATATGATAGAAACTTTTAAATACATAAAGGGAATCAACTCGGTAAAGGAGGAGAGCATATTTAAAAGAAGAAAAACTACCACAAGAGGACACAGTTTTAAATTAGAGGGGCAAAGGTTTAAAAGTAATATAAGGAAGTATTACTTTACTGAGAGAGTAGTGGATGCATGGAATAGCCTTCCTGCAGAAGTGGTAGCTGCAAATACAGTGAAGGAGTTTAAGCATGCATGGGATAGGCATAAGGCTATCCTTCATATAAGATAGGGCCAGGGACTATTCATAGGATTCAGATATATTGGGCAGACTAGATGGGCCAAATGGTTCTTATCTGCCGACACATTCTATGTTTCTATTGTGAACTTCTAATACTTGCTGTTAGGGGTTGAAGGACCTGTGATGATTTCATCATAGGTCCTGGCAGATGTACCTTTCAAAACTAGGAACTACACCATTTTTGGTGCAGTTTCTTTGCTACATCCTGCAGGACCGCAGTTTCTTTGCTACATCCTGCAGGACCTGTGATGTTGAAGATTATGTCATCACAGGTCCTGGCAGATGCACTGTTCTAACCTGAGAACTACACTTTACACTGTGCAGTTCCATTACAGGACCTGTGATGACATCATCAAAGGTCCATTAGCTTTAGAAAGATAGACAGAAGTAATTAGGGGGCGGGGCCTCTCCTCCGCTGCGGGCCCCTCTTCCTCACTGGGCCCCATAGCAGCTGCGTGGTCTGCCTATATGGTAGGTACGCCACTGATTCCCCCCCCCCCCCATGATCTGTCAACGTCCCCCCAGAAGCTACGGATATCCATATATTTGTCATCAAAAGATAGATCTCCAATCCTATGTATTAAAGATGTTTGAAAGGTTAAGAAATTTGTATAACAACAAGAAATGTGATAAAAAGAAAAATACCTTCACCTGTTCAGTCCCCTGTGGCTCTTGCTGCTATGCTCTGGTGGTCCCACTGGTCTTTACTACAGCAATAACGTGCTGTACATCCCTGAGTCAATCGCTGACCTCAGCAGTGATACTAGCACGCACGGCATGAAACTGCTGAGGCCAAAGATTGCCTGTATCGGCCTCCGCCGGGGATGCAGCAGGGGATTTAATAGGAGAGTAATGGTGAGTCACATTTCCTGCTATTAAGCTAATTTTTTAACTCCCAGCAAACCCCTTTAATCTTAGCTTAAAGGGGTTTTCCGAGAATAGTAAATATTAAGGGAAGGGACCTAATCTGCATTATCTCCTGAAATATTCACACTTACATGCTCCCTGCCTCTCAGGTCCTGTCCACTTGTTCCCGTTCCTCCATCTTCTGGTCCCAAGCTGCTTTTCTTCTGGCTGGGGGCATTGTCATGGCCACACGTGCATCTGCACCAATGACTGGCTCCAGTGGTGACATGTCCACAAGGGACACATCACGGCTGAAGCCAGTCATTGGCTATAGTGACACATGTGACTAGCGATGAGCGAATTTCTTAAAAATTCGATTTAGGCTGATTCATCGAATTTCACCCAAAAATTGCAATGACAGAGAGCTGCGATAGCGCCCCCCCATCATTCTACCCGTCAGATGCCGCGTTCATACCAGTGGCGTAGGGATCGCCATAGCAACCATAGCAGTTGCTATGGGGCCCTACGCCACTGGGGGCCCGCCCGTCCTGACTGCATAATTTTTTTTTTTATTACACTCAGGCAGCCAGCAGCCAGGCCCGACCGCCCGCCCAGTGTAGTGGGCGGTCCGCGGCTCGGGCCTGGCTGGGGGGGCAGGCGGAAGCTGGAGTCACACAACAGGCAGCCAGCAGCCAGGCCCGGGACCGCCCGCCCAGTGTAGTGGGCGGGGCGCAGGAGGTCCGCGGCTCTGGCCTGGCTGGGGCCCGGGGAAGGAAGGCGGAAGCCGGAAGGAGGAGAGGAGGACAGGAGGACAGGACGGCAACTAGTCAGAAGTGAACTGTAGCCTACCAGACCAGTACCACCACTCTGGAGAACATGAGGTAGGGGTACTAGGCTGGCGGTCGGCGGACGCGGTGGAGGGGGCCGGAATGGGGGGCGTAGCTGAGGCGGAGCCAGGCTGGCACCAGCGCCGCAGACCCAGTGTAGGAAAGGAATGAATTTCCTCCGGCTCCGCCTCCGGCTCCTACTAACTAGAGGGACTGAGTGGGAGGACTCAGGCGGTGGAGGGAGCGGAGCCAGGCCGGAGGGGGCGGGGCCAGAATGGGGGGGGGTTGTTGGGTGGGTTATGAACTTATGACCTACCTGACTTGTCCTGCTGTGGAGTGAGTGGGACTATTAGGCGCTATCTAAATCTGATATCCTGGCTGCCCAAAACCAGTCTGAACTAGTCTGAGGGGCAGGGCCAGAGTCCAGAGAGGAACCGGCTCACAATCAGTCACTACACTAGTCTCCTCTAGAGTCCTCAGTGGAGTCAGTGCCTGCCTGGTCTTCTCCCCACTCCAGTCCAGTGACAGTGACTCCTGCCGTGTGCCGTTGGTCGTGCCAGCCACTCCAGTCTGTGCGACTACTACAGTCAGTGACTCTAAAAGTAAGTGATCACTGATGTGAATATGTATTGTGATTCATTTGAATGTCAGTCACCGGGATTTTGTGCATGGAGCTGGGGACATGGGCTGCTAGATGGCCGTTAGCACATCCGCAATAGCAATACCCAGTCCCCATAGCTCTCTGTGTGCTTTTATTGTGTAAAAAAAAACGTTTTGATCAATATGCAAATGAACCTGACTGATATGTGTCCTGTGTCCGGAGATGAGTCCAGCGGAAAGGAGCCCAGCACCGCCCCGCGTCCTCCGAATCTCCTCCTTGCTGGCTGACGTCACAGAGCTGGTGCGCCGAAATCTCGCGATGCGCGAGCTAGCGCATGCGCAGTGTCAGCATCATGTTCATTCCTTCGCTCCCTGTGCTGATGCCAGCACAGGGAATGAACATGGTGCCGACACTGCGCATGCGCTAGCTCGCGCATCGCGAGATTTCGGCGCACCAGCTCTGTGACGTCAGCCAGCAAGGAGGAGATTCGGAGGACGCAGGGCGGTGCTGGGCTCCTTTCCGCTGGACTCATCTCCGGATACAGGACACATATCAGGTCATTTGCATATGGATCAAAACTGTATTTTAACACGATAAAAGCGCAGAGAGCTATGGGGACTGGGTATTGCGGATGTGCTAGAAGCCATCTAGCAGTTCATGTCCCCAGCTCCATGCACAAAATCCTGGTGACAGGTTCCCTTTAAGGAAGTGAGATTATTGAGAATTTATGATTTCTGAGATAATCTAAATTCTTAAGTTAAAAAGAGCTGCCTGCAGACTCAGAGTGGGGCCCAAGAGAAGCAAGGGGCGCCCTCCTTATCCTTGCAGGTCTGCTGGCATCTCTTTAGATATGTGAGGGGGGGGGGCCCGTAATTTTTTTTTGCTATGGGGCCCATGCATTTCTAGCTACGCCCCTGGTTCATACATGATCGCAGCATCTGAGTGTACAGTGTGAAATGAACATTAAAAAAAACACTACATCAAACTTACCGCGTCCATTTGCGTGTGACGGACCGGCCGCCACCATCTTGCTTGAAGATCTTGACCAAAATCACGTGGGGTGCAAGATTACATTATCACTCCGGCCTGCGCGTGATAACGTAATCAAATCATTTCTGAAATTCGGATCTAATTACACTTCGTGGGATTCGAGTTGCTCATCTCTACATGTGACCATGTCCATGTCCCAGCTAGAATAAAACAAGCTTAGAGACCAGAAGATGGAGGAACGGGAACAAGTGGACAGGACCTGAGTGGCAGGGAACAGGTAAGTATGAATCTTTCAAGAGGCAATGCAGACTTCCCTTAATATTTACTATTTCCAGAAACCCCCTTTAATGGTAACCAGTATACCAGTATGTACTTGTAACATTATCCCCATGTACAATTAATTTGTATGTGCAGTAATACTATTACTGTGGCCTAGATGCATTACACTACAGTTATCCACATGGAAGTGCATCTGCCCAATTCCTGCCCAGGCTGCCACCTCATCAAAGTCTTTCTGTAAAACTTTACAATACAAAGGAATGCCGTCCATGTAATACATAGTCAGACCTGGTCCGCCTGAGCAAGAGTCACTCTCGTCAGTGCCTTGGATCTTACAGTGGGAAACTGAGGGAGAGAGACTCTCATGTCTAAGATATCGATGTGCCCTAATGGGGTGTATAGAAAGTTGTGGTGAGACAATCCCTTTCATTTCAGTTTATAGAGTGCTATTTGCAGTTTGCAGGGCGAGTGTTCGTGGAGCAGTGTTTACTTTTAAAAATCATGATCATATTCTATTTTAGAAGAAGCGACTTGCATGAACAAATAACCCTGAAGTCATTGTTTTCAGAAATGCTGTTGCTGGAGAGAAGGATTCTCCTAAAACAAACATCTTTTAGATCATGTGAGCCAAAGTCATCAAAGACTAAATACCCTGGATTTACTAAATTTTATTATTCTCCTACAAATAAATGTACTGAATGATGTGGCAGCAGTGTGCAGAAAGCAGATAGTGATGTTAACAGTTTCCCTTCAAGTCCCTGTAATAGTATGCTGCACGAAGCCAATGGGCCTAGAAATACAACTCTGTGGGTAATATTTAATGGTGAACTCAATAATGCTATCATTCTAGATAATACTGTACAATGGAGAGGAAGCATTATTTCCAGAAAGGGTATAATGGATGGTAACTTATAGTTACTGTATTTTAATGGTATTTTTTAAGTACTGATTGGTTCTGTCCCCTCTAATTCTATTCCCATTATTACCATTATGTGTCCTTGTAATCTAGTACCCATCCCCCATTGTGCTGATAAGACTACATTCCTGAGTGATCTCAGATACATGTGTGCTGAACACTGGAGGAGGGGCTAAACTTTGTTACCCACATTCACTCAGGAGACACCAGCTTGGATTTCATCCTAGGTAGGATGTACAGTACAGACCAAAAGTTTGGACACACCTTCTCATTCAAAAAGTTTTCTTTATTTTCATGACTATGAAAATTGTAGATTCACACTGAAGGCATCAAAACTATGAATTAACATGTGGAATTATATACATAACAAAAAAGTGTGAAACAAACAGAAAATATGTCATATTCTAGGTTCTTCAAAGTAGCCACCTTTTGCTTTGATTACTGCTTTGCACACTCTTGGCATTCTCTTGATGAGCTTCAAGAGGTAGTCACCTGAAATGGTTTTCACTTCACAGGTGTGCCCTGTCAGGTTTAATAAGTGGGATTTCTTGCCTTATAAATGGGGTTGGGATCCATCAGTTGCGTTGTGGCGAAGTCAGGTGGATACACAGCTGATAGTCCTACTGAATAGACTGTTAGAATTTGTATTATGGCAAGAAAAAGCAGCTAAGTAAAGAAAAACGAGTGGCCATCATTACTTTAAGAAATGAAGGTCAGTCAGTCCGAAAAATTGGGAAAACTTTGAAAGTGTCCCCAAGTGCAGTCACAAAAACCATCAAGCGCTACAAAGAAACTGCCTCACATGCGGACCGCCCCAGGAAAGGAAGGACCAAGAGTCACCTCTGCTGCGGAGGATAAGTTCATCCGAGTCACCAGCCTCAGAAATCGCAGGTTAACAGCAGCTCAGATTAGAGACCAGGTCAATGCCACACAGAGTTCTAGCAGCAGACACATCTCTAGAACAACTGTTAAGAGGAGACTGTGTGAATCAGGCCTTCATGGTAGAAGATCTGCTAGGAAACCACTGCTAAGGACAGGCAACAAGCAGAAGAGACTTGTTTGGGCTAAAGAACACAAGGAATGGACATTAGACCAGTGGAAATCTGTGCTTTGGTCTGATGAGTCCAAATTTGAGATCTTTGGTTCCAACCACCGTGTCTTTGTGCGACGCAGAAAAGGTGAACGGATGGACTCTACATGCCTGGTTCCCACCGTGAAGCATGGAGGAGGAGGTGTGATGGTGTGGGGGGGCTTTGCTGGTGACACTGTTGGGGAGTTATTCAAAATTGAGGGCATACTGAACCAGCATGGCTACCACAGCATCTTGCAGCGGCATGCTATTCCATCCGGTTTGCGTTTAGTTGGACCATCATTTATTTTTCAACAGGACAATGACCCCAAACACACCTCCAGGCTGTGTAAGGGCTATTTGACCATGAAGGAGAGTACAGGAAACTCCATCGATCTCCAAAGGGATTTCTTCTGGCACGTCTTAACGACATATCAGATGATGACAAAGAGTGAAATTCCTATTTATCATATTATATATTATTAAAGTGTCATTCATTCCATTGCACTGTACATATGAAAAGGGGTGCACATACATAATACAGACAATTGCAATAAGCATGAAGAAATTATGTGATCCTATAGTACACCATTGTGTGCTTGCAATTCAACTGCAGTAGGTTTCGCGTTCATTTTGGCAATACCTAACCAAATTCTTATACTTTCCCTCTACTGCACTTCTTTTTTTCTCTTTAGTTATGACAACTTCCTCAGTGACTGTGTTACCTATATTAATTGCCAAGCTATGTAGCTCATTGAGATTAAGCGAGCATAGGTTATTTTTCTGTTGACATAGCTAGCAACACACAGATGTTTCTCTAGCATCATATGTGCACAATTAAAGATAAAAGAAAGGGTTTGATGATGTAGGAACAGTCTAATCCAGTCCAAGTCATTATACAGTCATTAAAGCGACAGCAGCTGTACAAAAGTAACGTTATTATTTGTGGTAAGCAACATCGAGAAGAAAAGACAATGGTACCTCTGAGAGCAGATTTACTAATGTCTTTTTCGAAATTGGGAATGAATGTGTGCTAATTTATCCTGTAAAATAGAAAGGATTTTCTGTTTTGACAAGTGCCCTTAAGGCCCTGCTTTACTAATAGAAAGGGGTTCACCTCTTATCCATTCATTAACAAGGCAGAGTTCATGGCAGTGAAGGGCTACACAGTAGACAGCCCATACTTATGTTAGGTTATTTTTTGGAAGCACTCTGTCACTCTCCTCGCTACGAGCCCATCAGCTTCTGGGAGTGGGACAACTGGTAACAAATGAAGTTAAATAAATTCTCCACAAGAGTGTCCATACCATAGAGATAGCCAATGCCGCTGGTATGGGACTTGGAGAGAGATGGTCCATTATCTGATAAGCTGTACAAGACTTCCCTACTTGGGAGGACCTGCATTGCTAGCAAACAAGGGGGTGAAGGTGGATGTGAACGCAAACTCTAGGCCCTAAGTTCTCAGTGGCAAAAACTGGCACCATAATGGGGGACAATGTTTGATCTTTGCTATGGAGTCCCCATTCTTTTATGTACACACTGATTGTCCATCGGCCAGTTTGACGATGATAAATTATTTTATTTCCAGAATGCCTAGTTCAGCTCCTGTCTTCCTGATATTCATGCATCAGGTCTTGATACTGATTAACTCCATGGTTTTAAACATTTTTGTAGCCAAAAATGACCACGATTTGTTAGGGACACAAAAAAATGCTGTCTGGTGACAGCTGGAGAAAAGAAGAGTTAACTTCATTTTCTCTCAAACATTAGGAGGCCACATGTGTTTCGTTAAGAGCTTTTATGCCCTCTAGTCTAGAACAGATGCAGGCTGGGCAGGACAAGGGAGCCATCATCTGCTGCTTCACAATACTTGGATATACAGTAGGGATTTCCAACAAGGATATGTTTCCTGTCCAGAAAACACTCCAGAATCTCTTAGATCTTCAGTGTACACGGACCACCCTCAGTTAGGACCACGTGTTTTCTCACATACCTGACCTGTTGTTGATCTGTACAGCGTGATACATGGATATTTTTTTTCTTTGTAGTAACAGATTAGTTGATGGGTTATGTTTTGCAGACAGTTATGATAGAAATGCTTCTCATCTATAGGATTTCCTACATTAAAATGATATAAAAAAAAATCCTGATAATTTTGAACAACAGATATTAGTGTGGTCCAGGTGGTGAGGAGCTGTTGCTATCCACAGAGGATCACATCTGTAGCCATGTCCCATTTTGTATCTGCTGTAGGAACCAGTTCCAGTTCTGTACCAATGCCTCCTATTATGTGCTGAGGCTTGGGTTACTTTCACACTCGCGTTTGGTGCGGATTCGTCATGGATCTGCACAGACGGATCCGTTCATATAATACAACCGTCTGCATCCGTTCAGAACAGATCCGTTTGTATTATCTTTCTTTTTGTTAAGCCCAGTTATAAAATCCATGCTATGGACCTAAATAGATATGAGGGAATTGATTTGTATGAATCAATTTGTTTGTAAAACAGAGTTCTTGAGCAGCAAGGGGTTGTCCCTGCTTCTAAAGAGGCTCCCCGCTCCCGTCTGATTAACAGGGCCTCTCACCTGGCTCTGTCAATCTTGCACCTACACTGCTGCTCTGCAGATTGAGAGGCAAGATGTCCGGTCAATCAAGCAGGAGGGGGAAACCTCTTGAACCCTTTGCTGCTCACAAATTCTCTTTGCCACAAATGGAATTGCTCATTTCTAGACTTAAATCATCATCTCATGAGTTTTTAAGAGTAGGAAGAGGGGACCCTTCTACATCTTGATGCATGTAGAGAAATACTAAGATCACCATACAGAACCACAGCCAGCAATCTCAGAAACTGCTACCAGTCTTCCTAACCACTCTTGTTGGTAGGAAGCTAAGGCTAACCCTAGATTCTTCACCAGATCCTGCAGCAAGGCTCGATGGACTTGGATGGTAGGCACCCAGGTCAAGCCTGCAGAGTAAGGTAGCAGAACTGGTGCAGCTCTACCAGAATGACCAGGAACGTACAAAAGAGTCGTCGGCAAGCAGGGTCGCATCAAAGATAGACTGATACAGCCAGGTACAATAGTTGAGGGGTAAATCCAGAGACAAGCCAAAGAGTCAATTCACCAGGAGAATCAATAGAAGCCAAATCAGGCAACTAATGGTGCAGAAACGAGTTCTAATGCAGGAGTGAGAGTAGCTCAATGCACAGAAGCCAGGACATGCACGCAATCAAGGGCAATCAGAATCCTTGTTTAAATCCAGCCCAGCCTTCTGTTTGGACACCAAGCTAGAGCCCTGATTGGCTTGACCTGGTAACTTTCCAGGATCTGGCACACGTGTCTCTCCTGATCTCCTCCAGCACTGCCTGGTGAACTGGAGAGACGGCAATTGGGTAGAGAGGAAAACACCACAGCATTGTGGCTAAGTAAGTTTCTGACAATGAAAGCATTGATCCATACTGCTTACAAAATTATGCTCTTCAACTGACTTTTTATTGAACCCTTGTTAATGTGCACTTGAACTGCCAGTGCTGTACTTTGCCTGCCTCTGCAATGAATGGAACAGCAGCATGCATGCTCAACCTGATGCTCCATTCATACTGGACTACCGATCAGCAGCTTCCCAGCAGTCAGCCCCCACCAATCAGATGCTTATCCCTATCCTGTCCACAGGAGAGTTGATATCTTAGCACAACCCCTTTAAGTAATATCTCTTACTAATTTGCCAATTTATTCCTACATTTCCCAGAAGAATTACAGAGGAACACAGCATTTAAAAAATATAAAGATTATCCAGGATTGTTATTTTACGCCAGAGTCGAGTATTTCATATAAATGATTGCTGATTTTTGGACATTGCCTTGTGTTATGCTATAATGTATCATAATTTGTAAAAAATATTTTTTCCATGAACCCTCTGTTGGTGCAGTTTTTGGGTCAGTCTCACGCCAGTCATCAGACAGGTTAAGAAAGGACGTTCACAATTTGAAATATGGTGTTTTATTTGATGTATTTTCCATTCCCTGTGAGAACAAGTGCAGAGGGATAGGACTTGCCAAACTTTATTACTTGCAATAGAAATGTTCTTAACTTGCCTTTAGGATTATTTGTTTCCCAGTGCTGTGCTCTCAGATTCCCATCAGTTTATTGATGGCTCATGGACGTTTTTAGAGCATATAGAAAATTCAGACATATGAGGCCTAACTTGACATGATGAATAATAACTGCAGTTTATATTTCTGGTATATTTGGACTGTCTGCCAGTCTATACATTACTCCACTTTTCACTGAAAAAGTTACTATTTTAGAGACAAATGTTATGCATTACATGATACAGTCATGCTTGTGATATAAGATCAGTACCGTAATACCCAGCTTACGGGCTTAGACAGTGTTGGCCTCTGCTGCCAGGGGGGCATCATGGATTACACATTTGCATTGCGACACCATATACTATCATTATAAAAAATTGTCACGCGACCATGGTGCAATAAAATGTCATGCGACAAATGTTGCGGTGTAGTTGTGCCCTATCTGTCGTGCGACACATGACGTTGTGTAGATCTAGCCTTATTGTCACAGGCCCTCTTATGACAGAGGTGAGAAGATCTGAGAGACTGGCGGTTTGTGAGGGTATTTGACAGTCTCTCGGTTTTCTCCTTGCAGTGTTGTTGTTTGGTAATGACCATACCTCTTGTTAGATGCAGATGGGGACATTACTGAGGCTCTGTTGAGTTCTGAGTCGCACTGCTTACCAGGCAGTTGATATTTCCTGCTGGAGTTGGTTGAGTTGGTGTGTTGTTCCTTTGGATCTCCTGCTCCTCCATTCTTCTTTAAGCTAAGAGCATTTTGTTTTGCATTTTGTTGTTTGCTTGTGTTTCTTGTTTTCTAGGCCTCAGGGAGATGCTGGTTCATTCATCTGGGAAGGAACCAGTAGTCTCATTCCCTGCCACCACTCCTAGGGATTTGTACAGTCTCCAGGGCTAAGGTTCCGGTGTATGAGTATTTCCACCTTCAGGGTCTACTCATATTGGCAGGAGTCAGGGAGAGGTCTAGGCATTCTTAGGAGGTCACCATCCCTCTCCCTTAGCTTCGAGGCCTAGACTCCGGTCTATTTCTTTCTGCGTGTTATCTGGTGTTTTCCCCTCCCCATTATCTGTGACACTTATACACACAATGCTATCAGACACTTGATACCTCCCTCCTGTATCAATAACTGTTCACACGAGGTGCAAAATGCAAAGATATAAATGTATTAATTACAGGTTTTACTCACTCTTTTTCCACAAAAATATATATACACTTAACAAAAATATAAACGCAACACTTTCGGTTTTGCTCCCATTTTGCAGGAGCTAAACTCAAAGATCTGAAACATTTTCTACATACACAAAAGACCCATTACTCTCAAATATTGTTCACAAATCTGTCTAAATCTGTGTTAGTGAGAACTTCTCCTTTGCCGAGATAATCCATCCCACCTCACAGGTGTGGCATATCAAGGTGCTAATTAGACAGCATAAATATTGCACAGGTGTGCCTTAGACTTCCCACAATAAAAGACCACTCTGAAATGTGCACAGTTTTGCCTTACTCGGGGGAGTAGGGGCAGAAAACCATTCAGTATCTGGTGTGGCCACGATTTGCCTCACGCAGTGCAACACATCTCCATCGCAGAGAGTTGATTGTGGCCTGTTGATTGTTGGTCCACTCCTCTTCAATAGCTGTGCGAAGTTGCTGAATATTGGCAGGAACTGGAACACGCTGTCATATACGCCGATCCAGAGCATCCCAAACATGCATAATGGGTGACATGTCCATGCAAGAACTGGGATGTTTTCAGCTTCCAGAAATTGTGTACAGATCCTTGCAATATGGGGCCGTGCATTATCATGCTGCAACATGAGGTGATGGTCGTGGATGAATGGCACAACAATGGGCCTCAGGATCTCGTCACGGTATCTCTGTGCATTCAAAATGCCATCAATAAAATGCATCTGTGTTCATTGTCTATAACATACGCCTGCCCATACCATAACCCCACCGCCACCATGGGCCACTCGATCCACAACGTTGACTTCAGCAAATCGCTCACCCACACGACGCCACACACTCTATCTGCCATCTGCCCTGAACAGTGAAAACCGGACTCATCCGTGAACAGAAGACCTCTCCAATGTGCCAGATGCCATTGAATGTGAGCATTTGCCCACTCAAGTCAGTTACGACGACGAACTGCAGTTAGGTCCAGACCCCGATGAGGACAACAAGCTTGCAGATGAGCTTCCCTGAGACGGTTTCTGACAGTTTGTGCAGAAGTTCTTTGGTTATGCAAACCGATTGTTGCTGCAGCTGTCCGGGTGGCTGGTCTCAGACAATCATGGAGGTGAACATGCTGGATGTGGAGGTCCTGGGCTGGTGTGATTACACGTGGTCTGCTATTGTGAGGCGGGTACAGATGTACTGCCAAATTCCCTGAAATGCCTTTGGAGACGGCTTATGGTAGAGAAATGAACATTCATTGCACGGGCAACAGCTCTTGTAGACATTATGTCACGACCATGATCATGGTCGTGACTCCTGATCCGCATGCAGTTGCCTGCGGTCTGGTTTTGTGGTTCAACCACAGATGAGTGCCGCTAGTATGTTGCCTCACTTGTGGTTGCCGCTGGCAACATGTTGTTATTGTCAGTATAGCAGCCTGAGCAGTGCTAGGCTGCTTGCTGCTATGTGCATGCGAATGCACCTGGCAACCTCTCTTGTAGGTGTGCTTTTAGTATGTCTGGTGTGCACAAGGTTTATTTATGGGTGCATGTCCCCTTTAAGTTGCTGTCTTCCCTTCCCTGGTGTGAGAAGGGTTAACTCCCTTCTGTGTGTGTGAACACTGGGTGTGTCTGTGTGGGTGTGGCTACTTGGGCCTATATAGCCTCTGCTGAGAGCAGTAGTCAGAGGGGTACTTCAGCCATGGTCTGCTGGAGTCGTCCTCCTACTTTATACCATCTGCCAGTGAGGGCCACCCTTGTGGTCATAGATGTTTATATGCTCAGTTGATGTTGTATTCCTTTTGGTTATTTAATGCAGCTATGGATCTGGGTTCCTGTGTGTGTATGTGTGTTGGCTGTGTCCATTTAAGTATGGTGTGGACATCAGCGTGTCAGCACAGGGATCCAGTCAGCAAGGCTGTGGCAGGTAGGTGGAACTAGTGCAGTTCACCTGCCATATCCATAGGTCTGTTTTTGTACCCCTTTTCCTTGCAGCTTGGCCAGTGAGACTCCTGTTCCTCCGTGCCTAGGAGGAACAGGTCGTCTTACCCTGCTCCTAGTTCAGGGCCACCCTGAGGGCTAGCAGGGACTATTAGGTTTCGGTGTATGAGCCCTCCCACCATCAGGATTGGCTCATATGGTTAGGAGTCAGGGTCAGGTTAGGGATGCGATAGGAAGTGACCTGCTCCCTAATTCTGTCGTCCTGGCCGAGCAGCCAATAACATCTTCTGGCATCGCATGGCTGAGGGTTTTCCCCATCCTCAGCCGTGACACATTCCTGCAGTTAGCATGCCAAATGCACGCTCCCTCAAACGTTGCAACATCTGTGGCATTGTGCTGTGTGATAAAACTTATCACCGGAATATTTTGATGGGTTGCGAAATTTACAAAACAATCACTATGACTGAATAAATGAATTTTCTTAAAATATAACTTTTACTGTCGTTTATATAAAAAAAATAGCCCCATAACAATAGTAAATAACAATTCGGCATGTGCCAATGGTAAAAATATGAAGGAGCTATACTTTATCTTGGATATGATAATCTCAGATGTATTAGACAAAATAT
This sequence comes from Bufo gargarizans, assembly GCF_014858855.1. Classification (NCBI taxonomy): domain Eukaryota; kingdom Metazoa; phylum Chordata; class Amphibia; order Anura; family Bufonidae; genus Bufo; species Bufo gargarizans. Next base: position 14,911,328 of record NC_058090.1, on the reverse strand, counting down.
TGTAACTTACAGTTTGAAGACAGCTCATCGGCAAACCAGATAAATGGGAAGTGAGATCAGGGCAGGAGTGGGGAAGGGGGGATTATAACCCTCATTTAACTCTCACATTACCCCTGCCTACAAGCAGAGCACCCGCCCCGAAAGGAGCAACCCCATTTCTCGGTGGCTAAGCTCTCCACTGTAACCTGATTTGGCCCTATAGATGAGTAAGGTATAATCCTCCACAATGTATTTGTCCCTCGTCCCGACGCGGCCCCACAGGCTGGTGGAACTCTATTATTCCACCCTGCCATGTTTGGAACTTGAAGTGACAACCCGTGTTATCTCCACAAAATGGTGTACAGAACGGTTGTCACTTTTTAGTCCTACCCCAAGGTAGGGGACATGTACTGCAGGCTAGATCAGTGTGTTGTCCATATTTTTTGTGCCCCCCCCTGGAAATGAATGGGTCAGCATGCGCAATCTGCAAAAAATGCAGATCGGATGCAGACCCAAAATACAGTCGTGTGAATGAGGCCTGAGGCTGAATTTCTTTAGTTCTATCTGCTTTGTTGGAAAAGTTTTTTTCCACCTGTTTTTGCGGAGTAATTTTTTCTGTCCTGGCTCTGAGGTTTTCTTGGTAAGATACAGCAGAAACACAATCCTAAAGTAATGAACATCCCACAGGTATTTTTTGATTTAATTAATTTTTAACTTGAGGTCAGAATGTGGTTACGTTTCAATTTCAAGACTAAACATAACTCAAACACCACGTTCCAATACAAAGCAGGGAGCGCACACACTATCCCAGTGTATTAGGGGGGAAGAATAAATTATTTTTCCTTTAAATAATATGCTATTTTATTTTTTATTTTTGTGTCTCCTGCTCACTAGTGAGACATAGCCACCCATGACGCTCTGTGACCTTCAAGCAGCACGTTTCAGTTCTGGGTTTTCCATTTTCATTAAGTACTGCCAGTTTTTCTCACACTACTGACATTGAGGAAGATATTCGATATATGCAAAAATGACAGATGGCAAATAGCAAAAATAAAATAAAAATACACGCACTTGGATTGGAAAACAAGCTACTGTATTTCAGTACTTCTAATGATCATAAAAGAGGTGCTCTGTGCCTCTGCAGGTGTGCGTTGTGTGTTTTTCTTGACTTTTGTTGGATTTTGGACACTCAGATGCTAATAACCAAACAACAGCGTCTGACCCTTTTCTCTCATTTAACCAGATGTATTCTCGGGAGTCTATTTATCCTAAAAAAAAAAAGTCTGCAAGAAATTGAACGCACTCCCAGGTACATACCAGCTTGTGTTTTTCTAAAGGGCTAAGAAAAAGTAAAGCAGGTGGTTTTCAGCGTCATGTACAAACTATCCACCAAAACAGCGTCTTGGTTAATAAAGTGCCCTTACAACGGATGCATTGTCTCATGGGGAAGGGGATAGAGACATTTTATTTGAGGTATTGCAGATTTTATTGCAAAATGCACACATCGGTGTAATGTATGAGACCAAACAAATGTGGAGAAGAGAGTGTTTTGTGTTTCAGTGCATTGACCTTCAGTGGTCCATGATATTTCTGCGTCGCTATATCAAGCACCAAGCTACATATTTACATTGACAGTAAGCCACTTCCTAAGCTCAAGAGCTAGCAGAGCATAGCCGATCACTGACGTAAGCAAGAAAATTCACGCTCACAACAGTTTTTATAAAAGGGGCAAATTTGTCTTTAAAATCTTACATTTATACAGGAGATTCCATATTGTCATTTGGTAATTGCCCAGATATTGTATGCAAATGCCAACAATATTGACTGCATAAATATCAGCCACATTAACCAAGGCCGTCCACAAGCTGTCCCCTCCCTACATCTCTGAGCTACTTTCCTGATACATCCCCACACGCACTCTTCGATTCTCATAAGACCTCCTTCTCGCCTCTCCTCTTTTCACCTCTTCCCACAATCTCCTCCAAGATTTCTCCCGTGCATCCCCCACACTCTGGAACTCGCTACCCCAACATATCTGATTCTTACCTACAGTGGAATCCTTCAAAAGAAACCTGAAAACCCACCTCTTCAGACAAGCCTACAACCAGTGACCCTGCTGCTGCTATACCACCATGACCAACTTCACCCTCACCTTGCAATTCAAAGAATGGGGGCACATCCAACAATAAAAAAGGAAGAGTGCCGGCTCACGGTATGCAATACACAATGTAGCAAAAAAGAAGAAAAAGGATACCGAAACAGGAGCCGCACATCTAAAATATAATAAATTTATTCAAGAAGACAGACACAACACAGAATAGGTTAAATCCGTTGTATACAACAAATCAAGGCCATGTGAACCATGTATCAGCACATGCCATCCTGACTCACCACAAACTCATAGACAAACCCCCACATCCATAGGCATATAACATTATAAAGTGCATGTAATCCATCAACAATGAATAAGGCTCAAATACTTATCATAAAAATGGCATGATGGGGGGTCAGGAGAAAAGCCCAACGCGTATCGCCAGACTTGCTGGCTTCCTCAGGAGTGCCTCACCCTCACCTATTGTGTTCTTCTCCCATACCATGTAGATTGTAAGCCCTCACGGGCAGGGTCCCTTTCTCCTTCTGTACCAGTTTGTAACTCGTCTTGTTCATGCTTAGTTCAATTGTCTGTATTATGTATGTGCACCCCTTTTCATATGTACAGCCCCATGGAATGAATGGTGCTTTAATAGTAATTAATAATAACGTATATGAGTGGCTATAAGGCTCTGATTGCAAACTTTCATGTTCGCCGTATGCACTGGGAAAGCTCAGGAGGCATGCGCAAAACGTATTTTCAAATCTGTGGTGCACAAAGCGTTTTAAACCCCAGAATGGTGTCATCGTCAGGTACTAATAACATAAGCAAAATGGCAAACATAAATAATAGAACATAAAAAGGAGGCATGTTATCACCACCTGCTAAGTTTAAAAACCCTCGCTGCAAAGATAAAAGAAACTATAAAACCTGAATCTTATTTGTACCTGAGGAAGACCCAATTTTGGTCTTGAAACGCTCTGTACACCACCCTTCTGAATATAAAAGAAACCTTCTTTGCACTTCTGGCTGTGACCCGAGAATCCAGGAGCAGTGCAATAGACAGATGCCTTTCCTTGTAACTGTCTCTGGGTATCATTGGGACAGACAGGAGGGATCCTGTTGTCAGCAGCTAGGCTTTGAGGCTCAACTTTCTCCACCTCTGGATCTCTCAGATCACCAAACGCTATATAGAGTTGTGCCTATTATCCGCACAACCCTACCTCATTCCACTTTGTGCTTTTGTTTTCATTTTCCATGATTTATCCTGAATGTGATTAGAAATATGAGTCTACTTTTTTTTTCCCTAGAAAGTGCCCTACTCTTGGGCATGAGTTCTGTCTGGTGTTGCAGCTCAGCCCTATTTACTTGAATGGAGATGAGGTGCACTACCAGACACTTGCCTGTTGGGGCTCATAGACACTAGTGCAAAGCACTGCACGGTCAGGCCATACTCGTAGTCAGTAACAGGCAGAGATCAGGGTAGGCAGAGTTCATGCGAGTGCAAGAAAAAAGTCAGAGGCCAGTACCGGCAGCATACAGTTAAACTGGTAAACAGGCACAGGTCAGGTCAGGCAGTGGAGGGTCAGAATCAGTGAATAAGCAAAAGTCAGTGCACAGGCAGTCAAACAAAATGGCACACCATTGCAGGCAGGGGCGGATTGGGAAACCAAGGTAGCCCTGGAAACAATTCTAGAAGTGGCCCTATGTTGTATGCCGAGCCAAACTAGCAGAACGTGTGGCCAAGCCAAGTAGGCGGGTTTTGTGGGGCAATCTAGTTTTTATTGATACCATTTTGGACTATGCCTTCTAGATCATTTTTTCGTCTATGGTTCTGATTTTTTTTTTCCATTATAAAGTTCACTGTACAGAATAAATACATTTATATTTTATCAGTATGGGAATTTGTGCACCACAATGACATCATCTTTTATTGTTTAGTTTTGCAAATAATATGGGAAATGGGGCTGATTTAAATTTTTATAATTTTTTTTTTTAGTTTTAAAAACTTTTTTCCCACTTATTTTACGTCACCCTAAGGGACTATAACATGCAATCGTTTGATCACTGCCCCCATAGACTGTATATTTATGGTGGAGGTCGGGAAGGGGTTAAATGTTATTCCCCCATATAACTAGGTCCATGAGCATAATTATAGTGATTGAGAACAGCCCTGTGTATTTAAAAACTTTTATTCAAATTATCACTGACAGGTCTTAAACCAGGGACCTTCTGTATCAGAGGCAAAAGCCTTTCTAGCTGAGCCACAGGCTTGACAGCTTTATGTTGGTGGAATTTCTCTAACTAAAAACCTTTACTAGTAGTCCTGTACAATGCACTGGTATCTACAGATACGTACGTCTCTTTATTCCAGGATAAACCAAAAGTCTAATTTATTTAGTAATCACAAAAATTTAATGGAGCAAAAAGAATTAAATATATATATATATATATTTTTGCTGCTACCCCAGGATTTGAACTCATGTGTTTTGCCTGGTTATCCACATGTATGTTTTGTGGGTTTGAATCCTGGGCTAACCACAGGAGTCTACTTTATTTACCAAAATATATTATAGTATAGATACTTTTGTATGTATGTGTATGTATATTTTAATTTTTTATTATAATTTTTTTTTTCTAAAGAGAGATCACAAAAATGTGTTTGTTATTTATTTTGCACCATTACATTTTTGTGATTATTAAATAAACTAGACATTAAGCCCGTTGCAATAACGGGCGCTAGAACAGTAGTGCATAAACATTAGTAGGAACAATCCATATTAAATGGCAAGGGGACGGCTGGCACTGACTGGTGGCACTAACTGGTGGTGCTGAGACTGCTGGCAGCGACTGGTGGCTGTGACTGCTGGCACTGACTGGTGGCTGTGGCTGGTGGCATGACTGATGGCTCAGACAGCTGGCACTGTGACTGGTGGCTGAGACTGCTCGCACTGTGACTGGTGGCTGAGACTGCTGGCACTGACTGGTGGCTTAGACTGCTGGCAGCGGCTGCTGTCTGTGGCTGAGAGTGCTGGGACTGTGCGGATCTGTGAAGTGCGGACAGTAATGGCGGAGCTCCGACGTGGAGAGCACACCATAACCTGCGAGCGTTGGAGGTGATTGGCCGGCGCGCAGCGTGTGGAGCACCAGTGTGATGATTGGTCGGCGCACTGCGCATGCGCCGTTTGTATGAGGGTCAGTGCGTCAGTCTCTCGTGATCTCTTAGACCTCTTATCTTTTGTTTACCCAGGTGATCAGCGTCACTGGAAGTATCTGGCAGCTACTTATCACACACACCTATATGCAGGACAATTACCAGTAGCACGGAGCCAGCAGCCAGGCAGTGAAGTGGGTAGGGTCAACTTTTTGGGGTCATTGATGGGTAACCACATAAATCCAATCCCATGATGCAGGTGACAGTCACACTGGCTGGTCACTGAGGGGCCTCCTATAGTGGTAGCTCAGGACACGTCTGTCAGGTGCAGTCAGCCACTCCCTGGTATGACAGGAGCAGCTGTCACTTTACACTGTCCCCCCATACAGGGTTAACCCCCCTATCTGCCAATCACCTCCCCCCCCACCCGATCTGCCAATCATTCTTCCCCTCCGGCCGCCGGCTGCTGTCGCTCCGCTTATAGTAGCCCATGTACTCTTCCGGGCTCGCGGTGCTGCTCGCCATCTTTCACCTTCCATCCTCCTCCTTGTCTTCTTCGCTGATAGCCACCGCGTCCGCCATCCCCTGCCGCCGCGGCCAATAGCCATGAACTGAGTGTGTCTCACCAAACATAAGCGGCCGGGCAGTGACAGGGCTGAGGGCAGTGGAGTCATGTAGGGACACTGGGGGAGTGGGCTCCATGATGAGGGAGGACAGAGAGGAGGGGTCTCCGGGCTCCACGCGCCTTTCCTCAGCGGCGGTTTCCCCCCCTCACACGGCGCGTGTGGAGAGCAGTGTGCTGATTGCTGGGGGCTCTGGTGGTGTGGCGAACTGAAATGGCCCTCTGACCTGCTTGCCAGCGCGATGCTGTGGCCGCATGTGGAATGCTGTGTCCTGATTGGATGCCGCGCCGTGCATGCCCAGTGGAAAACTAGTGACACACACACGGACACAGCGCACTCACACAGGGATTTTATTATTATAGATTAGGCTTATATTGTTATCCCAATGTCCTGGTATACAGCAATGTATCTGTAGATACCAGTACGGCTACTTTCCCACCAGCGTTTTTGCTGGATCTGTCATGGATCAGCAAAAACGCTTCTGTCCTGATAATACAACCGGATCCGGTTGTATAATCTTTAACATAGCCAAAATGGATCCATCTCTAAAATCATTGTAAGTCAATGCGTCAGAGAAAACGCATCTGTCTCAATTGCCTTACATTGTGGATCATGACGGATCCGTCGTGCTCTGCATCACAGGACACACTTAGAAACCCTGCTTGCTGCGCTTTTGTGTGCGTCATGGGAACGCAATAAAACGGAACAGAATGCATTCTGGTGGGCACTCAGCTCCCTTCAGTTCAGTTCTGTCCCCATTGACAATGAATGGGGACAAAACTGAAGCTTTTCCTCAGCTTTTGAGATCCTAGGACGGATATCAATAGCGGAAAGTGAAAACGCTGATGTGAAAGTCACCTACATTGTATATACTAATGCAGGTTTTCAGTTAGAGAAATTCATCTTGTGGACAGTGGCTTGCTTTATAGCACAATTGGTAAGGCTTCTGTCTCTGAAACAGAAGGTTGTGGGTAGGAACCCCTCTGGTGACAGTTTAAATGTAGAGACAGAAAACATTTAAATATACAGGGCTATCCCTGTCAGAATAGTAAGTGTCTGGGAATACCCCCAAGGATGACTCTCTAATAATGTTATAAGAGAATGCATGTGAAAGGCAGTCGGCCCACCGGGACCAATCCACCCCTGATTGCAGGGAACTAGTAAACTACACTACCTTTCCCATAGGGGAAAGTGTCTTAAATGCCCAGGTATCCAGCCATTGGCTGGTGATGATTAGGGTATCTGTGCACTGGTCCATTAAGGGCTGGGAAGCCCATGCGCCCTACAGGCCAGCAGAAGAGGCCTGACAGACAAGAACAGGCCACGGCCGGCAGAGTGGGGCAAGTAGACCGATTCCACTAGGACAACAGGAGCAGAAGCTGGGTGAGTGGTATACCAGTAAGGCGGTGAACAGAGCGCCGCTGTAACAGTAGGGGGAAAAAGGAGACCCTTTATTCAAACTCTGGACAGCATCTTTAATTCATAATGTATAGTGTTAATACACCAGTTGATTGTGTCATCAAGGACTAGTCAAAATGATTTACTTTATCTGCCCTAAATCTACAGAGAAGAGGCAATAATGTATTAGCTATTTATAAAGAGCTTCTAGTTTCAGTTTAGATGTCTGAGAAAGCCACTGTGGAGGATCACACAGGGTTTGTATATTTCAGATGCTTCTTTAATAGGCGTAGTGTAAATACGTCCTCTGTGATACTGAGGCAATCGAGAGCGTCCCACGTAAATATTTTTGTGTAGAACACGCATTAAAACATTTTTCTTAGATCTCCGAAAACTCTTTGTACTAAAAATAGTCCCCCGGCCTCCTCCGTTCAATCACCATTTCTGATGTCAGATCAACACATGTTTTTATTTGTCTGGTGGACAAGAGCAGAAAGACTCACATGGATGGTTTAAAATTGGGTTTTTAATGACGATTGCACCTCAGAACCTCTTTTTAACTTTTCCTCCAGCTTAGCTCGAATGGCACTTGGTTTCCATTAACAAAACCTCACAGCTGCCAGCGTGCAGATATGACTTTAACGTTTCGATAACCCCCCCCTTCCCCTTCTCCATAGTTGTTTGTCTGAAAATATACCTGGACGGCTGCCCGGTCCAAGAAATGATTTAAGCTGCTACAAAAGCACAGCTGTCTTTAACAAGTTTTAGAAGAACATGTAACCAGTCTACAATTTATTGACTAGTCTTAGATGCTTATTGCCTATGACACTCTAAATACCATTACAACAAAGTTTATACTACAAAGTCCAAGTTTAAAACTGGAATCTTAGCAAGAACAGCTGGGCCATTTGTTTATGTGATAGACGGGGAAAAAATGACTTCTGTAATCTTTGCTCTTTTGGCTTGGAGATTCTTGAAGGCAAAAAAAGTTAACTAATTTTCGCTTGTCATGCAATGCCTAGCAACTCGAGCTGGCTAACGGGTCCCGTATGTTAAACCCACGTCTAAACCCACAACCATAGCAACTCACAGCGGTCCCCCTCACACCTGACCGTAGTCCATCTCCGTGATGAGGAGGAACGTCGAGTGTGCGGCTCATGTGAGCCTCCTTTCCCTAGGCTGGTCACACTGAGCATTTTGTTCTCTGCATGAAAGACTTTGTTTTAAATCATAATAGTAACCAGGCTGTAATCACATTATAGAGCACATGGAGAACTTGCATAAAAGCATGTGTTTTAGATTTGGCATTCTGATTTATGGGTTGTGCTCCGCTTACACAGCTGCAATCTCCTTTTCCTCCTAAAGATGTTTTCGATTTCACTATTACCTTATCTTGACTTAATGTCGAAGAAAATGAAAGCCACCAGGTGAAGCCGTGACAGGAGTTGAGCTGGTCGTTTTAATCTTTTCAGACGGCAGTGTAATGAATAGATTCCAAATTCATTGCGGCATCATGTTGCTTTATTAATAAAGTAAAGAGAAGGTTATGTTTTGTTTGATTTACTTTTGAACTGGCAATTGAAATCTTACTCTGGCAGAAGTCACGGTCTCACCAGAAGCAAAATAATTTAAGATCCGAACCTTCCAACATATATCAACGCTTACCTATGGCTCACTACTTTTATGTGCAGCAGAGTGAGTAACCTGAAGCCCTCAATGGGACTGCAGAATGGATTTCTTTCCTCTTCTAACCAGTAAAACTGGCCATACACATGAGAAAAAAGTCAACCAAAATGGGTGAATTTGTTCATTTTGGCTGTCCATCGTTTTAAAGTTTAGCATGAATGATTGTTCTCAGGGCCAACGGCAGACTTCTGACAAAAAGTCGATCCATCAGGTTGTAAAATTTCTCCGCTGTCAGCTGAAAGCACAAGTATATGGTATGATAAGCTGAACTGAGGCAATCATTTGTTGCTTTGCACAGAGCCCTAGGGAGTCAATTTCATTAATAAATTGGTCACTGATTAGCCAGAGTATTCTGTAATGCTACTGGTGCTTTGTGGTAGATCAAAATCTTATGTGCATTGGCAGCTTTACACTGCAATACTTTTATCCTGTCCTAAGGTCCCATACATATTAGAGCTTTGTCGGCCAAACCCACCGAATGTGTATGAGGAGCTCCTGACTCTACCCAACAGATCATGTCGGGAGAGAGAAAGACCAGGCAAAATTATATATTTTTTTTGCCTAATGCTTCTGTTCTTCCAGGAGATAACCCGCTGGCAGAGTCTGGCTGTGACTTTCTCCCCTCTCCCCATTAAATACACGTATATGTTCGGTCGAGGAGCCCCAAAGGCACATTAGAATTGATGATATGGGTAAAGCAATCACTAGGACAGGTACTCGTGAAATACTGGCCTCTCTTAGATTCAAGACGAAGCTGTGTGTGTCAGCTGGTTGCAAGTTGAGGAGGCAAATTTACTGTAAGTTTTAGAAACTTTGGGGGTCATTTTCTGGCGTATAACTGTCGCAGGTCTAAAAAAAAAGGGGGCGTGGAGCTGGCAGGGAAGGGGGCGGGCCAACAGGCACATCTCATTTATCATTTTCTATGCCTAGAAAATGTTGTAAATACACGCCAGCAAGAAGGCTGACGTAGATTTACACCATCGGTGGATGCGCCAAAGTTATGTAGAGCCCAGCACCTCTGCAAAACTTCGGATCCACTACCAGCTCAGGGGTAATTAAGACCGGCGTCTAAAACGCCAGACTTAATAAATAACCCCCTTTACTTTTTACACCATGCACAACAAAGGAGCTTGGCTTAAAATCTGTTATTGTGCAGCAAAAAACTGCCTTTTTGTAGTAAACTAAGTCGACAAATAGGTGTAAATTTAGACTAGACGGTCTAAAACTGATGCCAGATTTATCATCCAGCAGCAGCCACTGTGATATATCTGACTGTTTAAAGGCGCATTTATACTGCGCCGACTAGCAGACAATTATCAGGAAGGAAATGTTCAATCCTGACAATTGACTGCTCGTCAGTGGAGGTGACGACCTGCATTTGCATGCAACGATCACCTCCACTGTTATGGGGACAGACAAGGGTTTACAGAGCACAATCTGCAGCCCAGAAATGATGATTTCACCCAATGAACGAGTGTTTTGCTCATTCTTAGGGTGATATGCGGCACCTTTACACAGGCAGATCATCTGGAACAAGTGTTTGTAGTAACATTAATTCACGATAATCTGCCCCACAATTGGACAGTGTAAATTCGCCATAAGATTATCTAAGTTTGAACTTTTGCTATTAGACAGTATTAGTAAATCTTGTGTTCTGCTGTGAAAAGCTTCTCACCAAAGGCCAACATCAAAGCCGTACACAGCATCTGCTGGCTGTCTGTCCCTGATCTGTTCACTCCCATTATTGCCCCATCAATTTTCTCTGTTTATCCTTTGTTTCTTACATTATGACTACTTTGTCTTTGCGATAACAGTACCATTACGTGTCTGAAATATTATCGTGACAAAAGAGTCAATATTAACACTCTGAAGTCATGTTAACTCAATTCTTTACCCTGGAATAAATTAACAATTATAAATCCAATACAATCAGATATACAGTGTACACGCGATTTCCTCCTCCAGTCAACAACACAGACTGTGCTGGCCATTTGGAATTTAACTCATAAGATTAGATCAACAGCACAACTAATTTAGTGTAAATCAATACTGTGGTCAATTGTTTTGTATTATTTAAGTCAGCCTAAAAAAGACTTGTTTTTCAATGATACATGGAGATCATTTCTTCTTCCTCCATTTACTTCCTTTCTGTCCCATAAGCTTTTGCAACCAAAAGCCAACAAACACAAGAGATTACGATTATGGCAAAGATGTTTAGTATGTTAGCTAGTCATGGACTAACGGCATTGTGTAAGGTTTACAGTACAGCGCAAAGGAACAATTAGGTAAAAGAAATATGGATTAAGTTAAGAACCATTGAATAACAGATTTTCCATGGTTTTTAACATACGGGAAGTTGGTGGGGATGTTTGTCTGTCTGGCTTTCTGAGTTCCATTAAGCCAACCTTATATCCCACTCAATCACATTTTCCAGGAAGAAAACAGAGTCAGGAATAAAGGGCTCAAATATATAACATCCTTGTACTGTTTTAATAATGTGGGGCTGTTTGTAACAAGATCCTTATAGTAGTGAGAAGCTAGGCGGTCTTCATCACCAGGGGAAGGATATTGGCATACCAATCCTCCAAGTAACCAATGTTTCATGCACGAGTAAAAGTTTTCGCGGAAACAATCTGGTGGAAGTGTAATTATATATGCAGTAATACCATTTGCCAAATTGTGTAAAATGAATTAAACAAGTTGAAAAATGATTGCCTTTCCAAGAGGGACCGTAATCGTGCTGGACAGTCAAATATCATTTATAAAAAAGATCTGGAGAGTTGAAGCAGACCAAAGGTGGAACAGCTGTTTAGTCTCTTTCGATGCATTTTAATCGCAATACAAGAAAACCTCCTGTAAGATCCAGGAATGCACCTTAATAATATATACCGTTTACCGAAAACAGCCACCTTTCAAGAACACCTGTGCCATCAGGCCTACTACTTATACCATGAGCCAATGTGCAACCTGTATGGCCAGGCGTGGACTGGCCATAGACCCTACTTGAAAATTTTCCGGTGGGCCAATGCCCAGGGGGCCGCCCAAGCCCTTCGCATGGCCACCAGCTGGGTACATAACAGTCTGATGCTCCCAGTATTAATTAATGCTAGGAGTATCAGGTACTTATGCCCCTGGCCAACTGAATTCAACTGCATCACCATCCTCAGGATGGTGATGCAGCTGAACACTGCGGCACGGGCAGCAGTATTTTGTGCAGTATATTTGATTCTGTAGGTGCGGTATCTTGTGCTGCACTATGGTATTGCTGCCTCTTCTACTATTGTTATCCTTGCCTACTTATCTTGCCCTGCCTTTTATTTTTATTTTTCCAGGGCCACTTTAAGTTCCCAGTCTACCCCTGTGTATGGCATGGACTTGGACAAGTTTATTTTATTTCCTTCCTGACACGGTTAAGATTTTATCTAGAGACATTTGACTCTTCTGTAGTTTTACAAGCTGTATGCACACTATACTTTGTAACCCGTGATATGATGCCCATAGAAAACTGTGGGTCCTATACTGTCCCCCCTTTTACCTCTAATTTCATACCGTGGGACATTAAGGTATGAAAAATCGTGGCATGTTCCATTACATGGAATATAACGCATTTATTATTTTAATTTACTCACTTATATAGTGCTGACCTATTCTGCAGCACTTTACAAACATTGTCACCACACTGTCCCCAATGGGGCTCACAATCTAAGTTCCCGATCATTATGTCTTTGGAGTGTGGGAGGAAACCTATGCAAAGATAGGGAGAACATACAAACTCTAGGGGTAAACGTGGATGGACGTACACCACCACATCAAAGCGGGGAAATTTATCATCCCCCCACAACACTTTTCTTACGTGTTTGTGATTTTTTTTTAAAACAAATGTTGGTGCAAGTGGCGTTCCTGCTCCACCCTCGGCATTTCTCGAAAAGGAGGCAAGGTTGGGGAGGGTGTGGGGCAAGACCGAAATCTACAGTAGCTACAAGGTGCTGTAGATTATTGTTTAGGCATATGGACTGATGGAGGATGCGCCTAATTCATGATGAGGCTTGTACTGCATCGTAAATTAGGCACATGCTCCAGCAGCGCAGGGGGTATCAAAAATTTCCCCCTAAGTGTCTGTGGCTCTGTGCTATGGAATCCTAAGTACGCTGATGCCATAAAGTCTTCAGACCCAAGTAAGCGAGACCTTATTCTTCTAAATAACTGTACATGATACTTTAATGCCTCTTTTCCTGTATGTCCTAAACACTTTTTAATGGAACGTGAATATAGTCAGTTTCTTTTCCCCACACAGTCATAATAATGTATGCATAGCATTTGGAGATCCCTTTGATCTCATTCTGTAGGATTACATAAACGGAATTGTGAAAACCTGAATAAAAGGAGACTGCATTAAAATGGTAAAGTCCATGAAAAATAATAATGTTACTGTCTTTCTTGAAAAGCTGAACTTCTCGCACATTACTTGGCATAACAAATTTGGCTACCTTCTATGGCTGCTGACAGCTTAAAAACGTCTCCCTTTTAACCCACCGCCTGTAGGTGGACCATATATACAGCCAAAAATCCATCTTCCTTCCAAAGAGCTTGTTTGCTTCAAGTCCCAGATGCTCTGCTCTGGAAAATATTTCTCGCGCTGCTTTAGGGGTCACATATAGGTTCTCTGAGTCATTGGTTTTTATCTTTTAAGAATCCCTGTCATTTCATGAGCCTGATTGGTTGAACACTTCTGTCTCAATACTGGCAAAACCAGGCATCATCTCTGTCTCACCGTTCATTGGACATCCTGCTCCAAAAGAACAAAACTGTGTAAATCCATTCCTTTCACGTGTTTCCAAGAAGTGGGGCACACCCCGTTTCAAACTAGAACACTGCCTAACAGATTGTGCGTCCATAGTCAACAGGGAGACGTATCCTGCCATACTGTACATCGTTTTCCTGATCAGTATTGTAAACAGTGGGTGTCCGCTGTTTGCTATAGATACCAATAGGGGCATCAATATATTTTTTCCTGTTTTTCCTGTGTTTTAGTTTTATTTAAGTAGGGCTTTTTGCAGATTCTTGGAAAAATCCACAGTGGATTTTCTCAACCAAATCCAGCTCTTGTGAACATAGCCTAATAATACTGCAGCAGATTTTATTCAAGGGTTTCACCCATTGTGTAATGTAGAAAGCGAAATATGTGGCAAATACAAAGAAAAATCATTTGAAGCATGGTGGTTTTGTTGCAGATTTTTTGTAAAATCTGCAGAGGGAAAAATCGAAAGGGTATAACACACTGCCTCATCTTTGAGCAGTGCAAGAGCCGATGGATGATAATCGTCCGTCAGCGCTCGTTTGCACCTGCCTGATTACACAGGCCGATGCTACCGCAGTCGTTCCTCCCTAATTTTTTTCTATAGATTATCGGCAGCACATCCCCGATTACACAGGGAGATGTGCTGCTAATAACCTCTAATGCATTGGTGCCTTGCAGCGCTGAGGTCCTAGGTTCGAATCCGACCAAGGGCAACATCTGCATGGAGTTTGCATGTTCTCCCCGTGTTTGCGTGGGTTTCCTCCGGGTACTCCGGTTTCCTCCCACACTCCAAAGACATACTGATAGGGACCTTAGATGTGAGTCCCATTGGGGACAGTTGGATGCTAATGTCTGTAAAGCGCTGCGGAATATAGTAGTGCTATATAAGTGCATAAAATAAATAAATGCACATGACATGTCAATGGCCGTATTGCATCCCGCAAACAGTGGGTCCACAATATAGAGGCACGGGCCATTTGTGCATCGCATCACGGATGCAGACATTTTCTTTTGAATTGGTCTGTAATCCGGAAGGTCTGGTGTGGAATAGAGGCATGGAACCCCAAGGAGGCACTACATGCACTACTTTTTTGTGGTGTGGACTGTCGGATGTGGATCGAGGACTCCATTCAAGCGAATGGGTCCTGCGTAAGGATATGGCGACCCTACGGTCGGTGCCCCTGCATTGCGGACTGCAGCACGGGGCTGGCAGGCACACGTTCATGTGTATGATCCCTAATCCTGATGAAAGATACCCATCAGCCTTAGCTCGTTCAACGGCTGTTTGATTATATGGACCTGTTATCGGGAACGACTCGACGAACATTCGTATTCTTGATAATTGGCCCGAAATCGTGCAGTCTAATAGGGTCCTAAATTTCTGCCTG
The DNA here is from genome assembly GCF_014858855.1 of Bufo gargarizans. Taxonomy (NCBI): domain Eukaryota; kingdom Metazoa; phylum Chordata; class Amphibia; order Anura; family Bufonidae; genus Bufo; species Bufo gargarizans. The sequence goes on along the minus strand of NC_058090.1, from coordinate 14,896,210 downwards.
CATAGAACCTTCGATAAAGAAACTTCCTCCACCAAAACAGTTGAGACTGACAGTATTATGTCTGTGGCCGTTCTGTTTCTCCGCCAGCATATCACATTCGTTTGCAAATTATATTACAATACTTCAGCAGTAAGAAAATACCTTTTAAGTTTTTGTTGACAGTGTTTTATAAAAAGGTGGATGTTTTATTACCAGTGAGATTGGTTAGGAGACAGTGTGCAGAGCCACCACCTCCAGCTTGGGAAATGCTTAGGTAGACAGTTTAATCCAAATCAAACTATCCATACGCTGTTACTGCAGACATGTATGTGCTTTAACTTAAATACTTTATAAATTGTTTTACTGTGAGTGCAAATCCAGTTCTTCCATATAAAAACTATATTTTAGATTAGGAGAAAAAAAATAGGAGAGAACTGAAATACTGTAGATAACCAACGCGAAGAATTCCTAGCTTAAATATCTTGGAAGCTCTTTGGATGCAGGTGTTTAGAAAGATTTATACTTCAAATTCTCAAAATATTTTTTCCACCAAAGGAAGAATACTCGGTACTAGCTTCTTTGTGCCAACACTAACCATTAGTACTTGGATTCCAGCCACTCTCGTCTGCTCTGAAACAGATTCTGCCACCGAGGAAAAAGGTCATTAATATGAGTTCTTTACTGTTGCGCTGGCTTCCAAGACAATTAGCAGAAGTTGTTCTGCAGATGGCTTCCTGGCTGTCATCAGGTACCTACATATTAATAGGTCTGTTATGATAGATTCATTGACAAGTGGGTTAGGCTGGAGGCTACATTAAGATATAGATGTTCCTGTACTTTGTGCCTGGAAATAGCGAATCCCTGCCGCTTCTGATGAAAGATTACTCTATTTTTGTCCATGCACAAAACCCACTCATCTTACAGAATAGCGCAGCACTCTGTAGCAGGATTTCCCTGAAAGTACAATTTTTCCCCAGTGGGAATGGTGTAATAGAGGATGAGTACGGTATTTTTTGCATCTTTGCTCTAAATTAATATTAGCGCTGCTTTAACTTTGTACTGCTCTGGTCTTTTGTAGTGCTGTACATGATACAAAATCACTCACCACTTTTTCCTTGGTTGGTTGTTAAACATTAGGGAGGATAATTATTAGATCGGTGGGGGTCACAATAATTGTGTAGTGCGGGTCGATACAAGTGCGGAGATACCAAATATGTGGAGGGGATTTTATTTTTGCAATTTTTGGAAAAGGCATATGTTTTAACTTTGAGATTTTTATTTATTTAATGAAACTTTAACTTTTATTTTTACAATTATCTCCGACAATGAGACTTAAACATGTGATTTGGCCTTATTCAGACTTTGGCACCCCATAATCTCATTTATGGGGGTGCTGATGTCTGAAAGAGGGAGCCCCTGTCTCTAAATCACTATTGACAGCGGTATATAAGGAGTTAAATGGCCCCAATCGGCCCTTCTGCCACTGCGGGAGACTGTCTTCTTTTCTCTGCTGCATGGGAGACCTGTGCAGCGCTTAGACTAGGCCGCCACAAAAAGGTGGCCTCTGTAAAAAAAAAAAAAAAAGGAAAAAAGTGTATAGGTGGTCACTAACAGGTTAAAGAATACAGAGTTATCTTATTTTTATTTTTTTATTTATTTTTTCGGCATAGTTTTCCCAAAGTAAAGAAGAAAAAAGTCTCAAAACATATTATGAAACAGCCCTACAGCTTATAAAAATGCCACCAAAATATTTTGTTAACAGGATGGAAACAAACCAGCGTGAATTGTTTACACAGTGAAAATAATTCAAGAAAGTCCAAATAAAAAAAATAAAGCATGGGGAAGAAGATGTATAGGAGGAGGGTTGCCAACCTGAATTCTTCTGTTTTCTGGACAACTTATCCCAAAATCACCAACAGCCAACATTTTTTAACGGACAAATTGAAAAACCGTAATGAATGATAAAGAGTAATACACGTCTATAGCTCAGTATACTGATAATCTCATTACAGCATTCAGGCTCGGACTGGCCCACTGGGGAGGTAGGGGATTCCTCGGTGGGCCCCTAAGTCTCCTGCACCAGGAGATAAGACGGAGGAGTAATTATTTCTCTTGTTTCTCAGGAGAGAATTATTGTAGCCACTAGGCAGGCAGTATCGTACAGCAATGCAGCTTCTTTCTGGTGTAAATTGTACCGGAGGCCCCGAAGTATCTTCTCAACTTCCCTGCTGGCAGTGAAGGAGGAGAAACCATGTCTGGCCATCCTCCTACCCTCCCTGCTGTCAGAAAACTGTGGTTGCTGGAGAGAAGGACTCCTCTGCGGTGCTAGGCTGATTTCTCAAGTGTGTGACAGGTAGTGAGCTGTAAGAGACTGTAAGGGCAAAATAGGGGATTTGTTTATAGCAGACACAGATCTATGAATGTGTGCTGCTATCTGCAGAGTTCAGAGTGGTATTGGGGGGACTATGCCCTAGGTCCCCCAATGCCTCTGCTTTAGGTGCACCCTCATAAGTGCCTCCAGATGTCACACAATGCCCCCACCCTAAATGCACCCCTAACATTGCATCGTTGCCCCCTAATACCTATGCTCAAGGATCACCACTATTACTCTGCCCTAGGTCCCCCCAATGCCTCTGCTTTAGGTGCACCCCCATTAGTGCCCCAGCTCCAGATGCCCCTACTCTAAATGCACCGCTAATATTGCTTCTTCTCCAGTTAGCCCTGCTTCAGATGACCCTAATGTCTCTGTTTCAGTTATTACCCTCTGTTTGTGCCCTTTGCTCATGTTGCTCCTCTAGCACCCTTTCTTGGGCTTTGTTAAAGGTTATGACCTGCAAAGGGGGTTGGACTTAAGCCCGAAAAATTCTGCACAGTAAGTCACATTCTACAGTATTGACACATATGTCTGTAGTGATGATATTCCGTATTTACAGGCATCACTGCTGCCATGTAAAGAGATACTGGTGATAGAGGATTTAAAGGGGTTGTCCAGGTTTCAAGTTATCCTCTCCACACCATTGGGCAAAACTATATGATTAGTGGGGTCCAATTCTGCGACCCCCACTGATGCCAGGAACGGATCCTGTTCCCCTTTTGTGATGGTGTGGCAGGCCACACATATGTCCTGCTCCTCCATTTATTCTCTTTGGGACCACTGGAAATAGTAAGCGCTGTACTCTGCCATCTCCAGAGACCCCATAGAAAATGGATGGAGAGGCAGGGCATATGTTCGACCTGCCACTCATTCAAGAAGGGGGCTCCAGTGTTCAGACCCCATGGATTATTTAGTTATTCCTGATCCTGTGGGTAAAAGGTTAACTAGAAAAAAGGAACACGGGCCTTTTAAAAGGCGAGCATTTCTATTTTAGTTTGACACATATTTTGGGCCAGATGTTAAATATTTTTACACCCAAAGATAACCTTTTAAAGGGAGTTTTTCACCTAAAATCACCATTATAGAACACTCAGGATCTCATTTCTCATATTAGAATGCTACCTTCCATATTGCTGTCCATCGCCGATTTTCTCAGAAAAACACTTTTATTCAATATGTTAATTAGCTTCTGAAGGTGCTCAGGGGAGGCATTCATGCGGCCGGTACCCAGGCCCCTCGGTGCTTTTCATACAAAACCACTCCCATTTCACCCTTCCGGCCTGCCCTAGGTTCTTCTGATTACGTCCTAATCTTAGTGAGAAATCCAGCGCCAGCACCGTTCAACAGACAGATTCGCCGCACCTGCACACTTCATTCCCCATTATGGGCAGAGGCACAAAAGCGTTTAATGCGCATGTGCCGGTCCGTACATCACGATCTAGCCAGCTTTGTGCCTCTGCCCATAATGGGGAATGAAGTGCGCAGGCGCGGTGAATCTATTATTTTGCAGAATGGCTATGCGGACATACAGACACGGAATGCACACGGAGTAATTTTTTTTAAGCCCCATTAAAGTATAGGGAACGGTACTGTGAGGAATATGGATTAACATTTACTGTCAGCCATGTTCCCACACCAACCATCTGCTGAAAGGTAGCAGAGGTAGTGAGCTCTATAGGGGGGGCCCTGCTTCAAAGCCAGCCAGATGGTAGAGAGCCTCTAGCAGTCCACCTTTGTTTACATTTCTCACCTTTCAGCCAGCCAGGAACCCAGCTAATGGAACAGGAGAAACCTCTCTGCAGAGGTCTGGGCCATTCCCCAGTCCAATGAACATTATCAGACATCATAGAACCACAGAAACCAAATAACGGTACCATGCTTGGACTCTACTGGTAGCCGGAACCCAGGCAGATCTATTGGTCCCAGAACCACCTCCCTGCTACATTCTGGTCTGGAGCCATGAGCCCTAATTGGTTTTGTGGCTCATGTGCTGCCAGCCCAGCAGAAGGGGAGTGGACCCCTCCCAGAGGCCGAGAGGGGAGGGGCCGGCTACAGGTTAAAAGGCTTGTGCCAGCAAGCGGGCGTGTCTTTCTCTGAAGGGAGGTCACATCGTGCCATGTGTTTAGAGGGACCTTCAACCAGCTGACATCACTGCTTCCCATGTGACCACATCTCATCACAATCCAAAGGACTCCTATACCTGGTAAATCTTGTTCTGCTTAACCCTGTTTGTACTACGCCATCTGTATGTGTAACCTCAGACCACTGTATATATTCTTTGTGTGTATTTTGTGTAACGTGTAGTGCACCCTTAAGGCAATTAAATATATAATTTAATCTTGTGCTGTCCTTGTATCTCGATCATGAATCCCCACGTCCATGTTTCAGCCCAGTATTACGCTACCGCGGGTTGGTTTCTTACCCTATATAATCCCGTTAGAGGACCGGGCTTATATCAAACAAGAAATTGGTGGCAGTCTTCCCAGGCTGAGAACGCGCTGTTTCACTGGGGCAGTGAAAAGGCTCTCCCAGCTTGTTGCCTCTCTGTGCCCGTGTGGACAGGAGGAGTCTGTGAAAACTGTATCAAGATTGACTTTACCTGCTTCTCCAGGAGGGCGTAACGTCACGCCTTGCTAACCCGTGACCATACCGTATCTTGCTGGCTCTACATAGTTGACGTCCGACGTCAGTCGGTGTACGGTATTCGTCACAGGTACAGACATGTAAAAAAATAAGTTAGTGTGCAGGAGCCCTAAGTACTCCAGTCCGACACTGCCAGCATTTGCTGGAGCTGTAAAATGATAATTACCACCAAAATCATCTAGTCGGGTACTACCAGCCTCAAGAAATTCAGACACATCAATTTTTATTTATGGACAAAGAAAAAAAGTTGCCTATATTTTCGGACTGTCCGGAAATTTCTGGACGGTTGGCAACCCAGTACAGGCGGTAGGCACATACATGAGCATATCTGTAATCCGAGAAAACTCTTTTTTTAAGGCTGTTTTTAGGCCTGGTCAAGAGGACCTTTCACCGATCCTGACATTACAATATAAGTACCTGCGACTGTAGGGCATTATTAGCAGATATCATCGCTGTCATTTTTTTTCAGATCGGCGGCTCTGTTGCCCAGCTGTGCCCCCCGTTCTAGTTACATGCCCTGTATGCTAATAGATAGCATCGGTACAGGGGGCATCTCCTTCTTCCTGGCTGTGAGCTGTCCAATCGAAGCAGAGCATGTCACAGCTCGGGAGAAGGTGAGGTTTTTTTTTTCTTTGCCAGGACCAGTGAAAGTCCCTCTTGAACCCCTTCAGGATGCAGTCATTTTTCACCTTCAGGACGCGGCCTAATTTTTCAAATCTGACATGTCACTCTATGTGGTAATAACTTTGTGGCAAAATTGAGTCAAAATATTTCATTTTTATTTATTTTTTAAATACAAAATTTACCCAAAATTAAAAAAAATTGAAAATATCAATTTCTCTACTTTTATAATAGATAGCAATACCTCCAAAAATAGTTATTACTTTACATTCCCCATATGTCTACTTCATGTTTGGATCATTTTGAAAATTACATTTTCTTTTTTTGGGATGTTAGAAGGCGTAGAAGTTTACAAGCAAATCTTAAAATTTTAAAGAAAATTTCCAAAACCCAATTTTTTTCAGGACCAGTTCAGTTATGAAGTCACTTACATATTAGGCTTACATATTAGAAACTACCTATAAATCACCCTCAAGGTATTCAAAACTTATTTTACAAACCTTGTTAACCCTTTAGGTGTTCCACAAGAAATAAAGGAAAAATAAGATGTAGACAGATTAGATCATGTCGTATTTCTATAGAGCAGGTTGTTACAGACGCGACAATACCAAAAACTGGTTGTTTGTTTCAGTTTTACATAATAAAGCATTTTTGAAAAAAAAATATTTTTTTTATGTCTCCATATTCTGAAAGCCAGTTTCTATTTTTTTTTTTTTTTTTGGCGACTGTGTAGGGACTAATTTTTTTCGGTATGAGATGATGGTTTGATTGGTAGTATTTTAGAGTGCATATGACTTTTTGATCGCTTGGTATTGCACTTTTTGTGATGTAAGGTGACAAAAAATAGCTTTTTTTACACCATTTCTTTTTTTACTGTGATCACCTGAGGGGTTAATTCATGTGATATTTTTACAGAGCAGGTTGATACGGAACAACAAAAACAAAAAAAAATAAACATGTCTCCATATTCTGAGAGCCATAGTTCTTTTATTTTTTGGGGCGATTGTCGTAGGTAGGGGCTAATTTTTTGGCAGGGATGAAGTGACGGTTAGATTGGTACTATTCTGGGGGGCATTTGCCTTTTTGATCGCTTGGTGTTGTACTTTTAGTGGTGTAAGGTGAAAAAATGTTTTTTTAGCACAGTTTTTATTTAATTTTTTTGATGGTGTTCACCTGAGGGATTAGGTCATGTGATATTTTTATAGCGCCAGTCGATACGGACGCGGCAATTTCCATGAGAGGATGCACATGTCGCTGAGCTGTTGGTGTCCCTCGTATCACTACTAGAAGTGACTGACTGTAATACGCGATGCCTCCTCAGATCATCACACTAGCATTTGGGGCAGCGTATCTCTCCGCAGCAAAGACATGACTGAAGCAATCACCACCTGGCCTCTATACTCGGGGGCCTCTATACTTGAGGCTGTGCTGTTACATGTGAGCAGCCGTGCCATGGTAACCCCCACCATGGTTACCGCTCATTGCCGGGCCGCACCTGTACTTTCTTTGGTTTCTAGTTGCAGAGTACAGGTGCGGCTCGGCCACAGTGCTCTTCTGCCAGGCCTTGGAGAAACTGTAGATTTTGCCAGCACCTCATGTGAATGCTTTTCACCATCAGGAGTTATTGCCAGGCCGGAAAATACATTCTGTAGAAGGGTACTTTCCCACTAATGTTATTCTTTTCCAGTATTGAGTTCCGTCCTAGGGGCTCAATACCGGAAAAAAAACTGATCAGTTTTATCCTAATGAATTCTGAATGGAGAGCATTCCGTTCAGTATGCATCAGGTTGTCTTCAGTTTAGTCACTCTTACGGTATTTGGCCGGAGAAAATACCGCAGCATGCGTCCAAAATTCCGGAACACTTGCCGGAATGCCTTTTATTTGCATATTTTTCCATTGAAATGCATTATTTTCCATTGAAATTCATTTTTTCAAGTGTTCCGGAAAAACCTTTAAAAATGTGGAAAAAATAAATACCGGATCCGTTTTTCCGGATGACACGAGAGAGACTGTTCCGGTATTGCAATGCATTTGTGAGACGGATCCGCATCCGGATCTGTCTACAAATGATATCCATTTGCATACGGATTTCTGGATCCGGCCGGAATCCAACAACGCAAGTGTGAAAGAACCCATAGCTAATCCTGAATATGTTTAAATGTAATCAGTAAATCTCTTCATTCAGTGCATGATCTAGCATTTCAAAGGATTATTGCACCTACCCGTAATTCTTCACATTGAAGGCCAAAAACTTGGAAAACAATGAATAGGGAACTTGTGGATGGGTTGTTGAAAGTATTTTTCACTACACAAGGAAACAAGCTATAAACTAAAGTAGATTGTGATGTATGACGAGAGCTGTTGTACTAAAAAATCACGACTAAACAGGAAGTTTTCTCATGCTGTAAGGGGACTGGAATTTTGTGAGCAGTTACCGCAAGTGACCTAAGGAATTAGGACTTCCACAGTTACGCACATGTAGAATTAGTCTAAGAAGGGCTTACAGAAAATGTTCTGAACCACATTATTTCAAATAATTACATCTGACAACTTTCTCCAATGTGATTATTCCAGCCTATCTGCTGAAGTATTTTAACATTTCAATGTATTGGGTACCTCAATGTAACCCACATGTAGAAGTATCACACGAGCAACCAAGGAAGGCAGGCTGTTTAGTTATTACCTGTAGGTACATTTCTTCCCCTTAAAACCTTAGCAAAGACATTGCTTTTCTCAGATCTGTATCCATATTTCTGTGGGCTGAAATTACCCATACATATTTGATGCAAGCCAGACAAACCTACTGATTTCAGAATGAATGTCTCTCTGTATGGTGGTCTCTTAACTCCTCAATGGCAGATTTTAACATTGCCTGATCCCGAGTTCCTGCAGAAATTAATGGGATTGTGCAACCTGTTTATAAAGATGACCCATCCTCAGAATAGGTCATCAATATCTGATCAGTGGGGGTCCAGCATCGGCACCCCCACCGATCAGCTGTTTGAAGAGGAGGCAGCACATCATGCGAGTGCTGCTTCATCTTCATTACACTGCGTGTTGTCTACTTTGGATCAGTGACGTATGTAATTACAAGTGAATGGAGCGAGTACCTGTAATTACACTGCACTTCCAAGACGACTAAGCCAAGCATGCATGTTTTTAGGTGAATTAGGAGGAATAGATGTCAGCCGAACAAGCATTCAGCCTGCCTCTATTTTAAAGTATATGGGCGGCTTATGCTAGTTTCACATATGCGGCACAGCTCTCTGGCAGGCTGCATTGCTGAATGTTACTGGAATGCCCGCCGACCCCATTAACTATCATGGAGTCTGACAGAGATCCGGACTCTACCTGGCAAATTTGCTGGGATTCAGCAGGACAAAAACTGCTGCCCTCATTGTTTTTTAGTCCGGCCGTTTTCCCAGCATTCTATGCTAGAACAGCCTGATAGAGAGCACAGCCACACATGTGAAAGAAGCCTTAATTCTGTCCTCAAGACCTGAAACATACTCTATATACAGTATATATGTTGCTTTTAGTGTGTATGTCGGTACAAAAGTTAAAATACTGCATTTCAGTCATATCTCAACTTACGGTAATATCACATGTACATGGCCATATAGCAGATCCGTATCACGCAGATGCTTAATACATTGTCCATTGGTTCTTTACCAGAGGTGAGTAATTAGAAAAGGGGTCCATTAGCAAAGATTAATGCAGACCCACTTCTGATGATTAACGCCACCTAACTACTATCTGATTCCTAACACTAGTTGATTTGAGGTAGTGCAGTTTACCATAATGTTCCATCTTTCTTCAGTTCATCATAAGATAAACAGCGTGGGATTTGTGAGGATATATTTGTAAAATGTTCTAAATACTTCTAATTGCACAATGATCATTTTCAGATGATTTGGAAGATTCCTCTGACAAGTAAGTAAATGGTGATTCCTAACACAAAATATATAGCACAGAACAGTGGAAATTATGACTGTCTAATCCACGTTATTCATTAAATCTAACTACTGGTGGATTTGATGGCAATTCATAACAAACTAAAATCATGTCATAGGAGATATACTTTTTTTTAAATTAATTTTGCTCTATTATGCAATAATTTATAGGCAGTCATGCTTCGAAAAATAGTCCAAAAGGGCATGAATAACACTTTACAGTATGAAGTTAGTCTAAGAGTGCTGCAGTATTTGTCTGGCCGCCCCTCAGCATTGTGGGGATTCGCTCTTGTAGTTAGGACTAGCGGATGCAGTATAAAGGCAAAGTACACCATGTATTGAATCCAACAGCAGTCTTTATTCATACATTGGTGTATAACAAAATGCAGATAAAGTGTATCACAAAACGCAGGTGGCTTGGTGTTTGTTCACACACAAGGAAAGTCCATAAACAATAAGTCCCCTTTTCTCCTGGGTGTTAATTCACACCCTGTTAGCAGTTCAGCCTCATCAAGTCCATAGGCGGCATGTTCGCCTTAAGAGGGGCCTGAGTCCTCCAGCCCGGCTCAAACCTAAAATCCCAGCACAGCCCTCAGTTCCAGACTCCTGGGCTCCACTGTCAGAGGTAGGTAAATCCACCACACCTGGCAGTGCTGGCTGGTTTTTATGCCTGGCAAAACCCGGCCTAGAACATGGGGAGTAGTCACCTACCCAGCACTTTGACTACTCCCAGTAAGAGCCGTCCCGGATCAGCTATGACAGCCATGCTAAATCTCAAGGTGTCAATTAGCAATAGCTGCTGCTGACACATAAAATACCGGCTATTGCTTCATCGAGGCCAGGAACCTCGGTGACACATACCTTCCATCCACGATGATTCCAGGTACCTTCTTACATAATTCCCCCCCCCCTTTTGTTCAACCCTGAGGGGGTGAACACCTGCCATCTGTGTTTCCCTGCAATCGGCCTGCCCTGTGTTCCACGGAGAACTTAAAGTTCTGTAAGGACAGGAACCACCTGGTGACTCGAGCATTTCTCTCTTTGGCCTGGCTCATCCACTTGAGAAGGGAGTGGTCAGCAACCAGGCAGGACTTTCTCCTCAACAAATAGTAGCGGAGAGACTGGAGTGCCCACTTGATAGCCAGGCACTCTCTCTCCACTATACTATACCTGGTTTCAGCTGGGGTGAGCTTGCGGCTTAAAAAGACAAGGGGATGCTCCTCCCCGTTGACTTCCTGAGAGAGTACAGCACCGAGGCCTACTTCGGAGGCATCTCTCTGTACTACGAACTCCCTATTGAAGTCAGTGCGTCACCAAAACCGGTGACCCGCACAGGGCCAACTTCAAAGTGGAAAAAGCCTCTTCTGCCCGCTCAACCCAGCGAACCATCACTGATTTTCGTCCCTTCAAGAGCTCTGTCAAGGGCGTGGCTATAGTGGCAAAGTGGGGAACAAATCTCCTGTAATATCCTATCATTCCTAGGACCGACTTTACTTGTTTAGTGGTGACAGGTCAGGGCCAATTTCTTATCGCCTCTATTTTGTTTACTTGGGTTTTGATAACTCCGCGCCCAATGACATACCCCAGGTATTTTGTCTCCTCTAACCCTATTGCGCATTTTTTTGGGTTAGTGGTTAGTCCAGCTTTTCGAAAGGAATCTACTACAGCCTGCACTTTGGGCAGGTGACTTTCCCAGTCGGTACTGTGGATGACAATATCGTCCAGGTAAGCCGAAGCGTACCAACGATGTGGTCGCAGCACAATGTCCATTAGCCTTTGGAAAGTGGCGGTGCCACCATGCAGATCAAAGGGTAACACCTTATACTGGTACAGCCCCTCCGGTGTGATGAAGGCTGTTTTCTATTTTCTCTACGCCTCCATTAAGAGTACCCTTTGGTGAGGTCCAAAACAAAAAAATACTGGGCTTGTCCTAACCTCTCAATCAGCTTGTCTACCCAGGGCATGGGATACACATCGAACTTAGATACCTCGTTTAACTTTTGAAAATCGTTACAAAACCGCAACGTCCTGTCCGGTTTGGGTATCAGTACTATAGGGCTGGTCCACTCACTTCTAGACTCCTCGATGACGTCTAGTTGTAGCTTTAGTTGTACTTCCTTAGAGATGGCTTGTCGCCGAGCCTCGGGTACCCAGTATGGTTTCAACCGGATTTTGGCCTGAGGCTTAGTGACAATGTCATGTTGGATTATGGAAGTGCGTTCCTGCTGGCGAACTTCCTGGCCTCCTGAGTCTGTTTAGAGGCGAGGCTGTCAGCAATCTTCACTTCCCTTACATCAGACTTAGGGGCCGGAACCTCTCCCCCTAGAAAACTCGGCTGTGGGCTATCGTCAGTACTGGTCTCCCTATACTTCCACGGTTTGAGTAAATTCACATGGTACACCTGCTCCGGCTTCCGCCACACTGGCTGGTGTACCTTGTAGTTTCCTTCTCCAACCTTTTCGAGTACCTCGTAGGGTCCCTGCCACCTAGCCAGTAACTTACTGTCCACTGTCAGTACCAGAACCAAAACCCAATCTCCCGATCCGCACCTGAGCCTGAGAATTATACACCCGACTTTGAGCTTGCTGAGCTGCCTCCATATGTTTCTTTACCAGCAGCAACACTGTTTCCATACGTCCCTGCATCTGGGTAACGTATTCAACAACACTTTTATATGGTGTGGGTTGTTGCTCACACCTCTTTGGCTATGTCCAACAGACCACGTGAATGTCTGCCATATACTAGTTCGAAAAGCGAGAACCCAGTAGAGGTCTGGGGCACTTCTCGCACTGCGAACATAAGATAGGTTAGAAGGAGGTCCCAGTCCTTTCCATCCTTAGCTACTACTCATTTTAACATAGTTTTTAACGTTTGATTAAACCTTTCTACTAGGCCGTCAGTTTGCGGGTGATAGACTGATGTCCTTATCTGTTTGATATTCAGCAACTTACGGAGCTCCCTCATGACCTTGGACATAAAAGGAGTCCCCTGGTCAGTCAGAACCTCTTTGGGTATCCCTACTCGGGAAAACATCTCCATTAACTCTTTTGCTATGAGTTTGGCCGGTGTATGTCGCAATGGCACCGCCTCCGGTTACCGAGTGGTGTAGTTCAGGATGACCAAGATGTGTTGGTGCCCCCTAGTCGGACTTCGGTACTGGGCTTACAATATCCGTAGTAATTCTCTCAAATGGTCCCTCGATAATTGGGAGGGGCACTAAGGGACTGCGGAACAGGTGCTTGGCGCTACTGGTTTGGCAGGTCGAGCAAGACTTACTACAAAAGTCATCCACCTCTCTAAAGACACTGGGCCAGTAAAACCGTTGTAGTATCCGGTTCTGTGTCTTCTGCAGTCCCAGATGACCCCCGAGAACATGTTGGTGGGCTAACTCTAACTCGAATTTTCGATAGGCCCCGGGCATCACCAACTGTTCAGCAGGTTCACCCCGCAGCTGGTTTACCCGATTATAGCATATTCTGGTGGACCACAAATTGGGGAAACATCGACTCGGCCCCAAGGTTGATGGGGTATACCATCAAGTATTACCACATTCTTGTCACGGATGGTGTAACAGAAAACAAGAAGTTACAAATAAGGATCCGACTGGCTTGATCCGAAACTAAGGAACAAAAGGGTGACCCCTATTTAAGCCCTGAAACTCTCCCTGTCTTCTCAGCCCCCTGCAAAGATCTCTATGATAGAAAATTGCATGCCCTCGTGCCTCGACTGTATGACACCTGAACACCCTATAATAGTGAGAAGGCACGACCACCGGCTCCCTACACTTAATACGGAGGGAGTCAGGGTCACCTAGGATCAAGCAAACAGGAAAACACAAATAAATGAACAGACATATCTGTAGAATCATCAGTAGTAGCATCCAGCATGTACACACTCCAGGAAGTTGTATAAACCGCAAAGTGATGCAGTATGGGAGGGGATTTAAAGGGATGCAATCAGTGCAACTAGATGACAGCTGAGAGAGAGGGAAACGAGATGACAAAACGAAAGCAAAACAAAAGAACCTCAAGCAGGAGGTTCTGAAGAACGTCTGTCAGAGCTTCTCAGATGTCTGGCGGTGACAATTCTCCCAGGCCCGGGATAGGGTTGGGTCTCGGCATATGGCTGTACCAAAATTCAACTCCTCCACGTATCCCACCATTACCCTACGCAGAGTTGTTTCCCCCTCTTCCACCGAAGTGGCGGTCACCCCTACTGCTGGCCCTTCGGCCTATGGTTCCCTGACCTCTGGCCGTCACCCTGAACAAGGCCAATCTCCTGGGCTTATTCCTGTCTCAGCTGTATCCTTAACTCTCACAACCGGCCATAGGACAGGGAAACCTGGAAAGTCTCTCCCTATTATGAGTTCATAGTGGAGATTTGTGGCGACTGCCACTTTGTGGGTCCACCTGCCGGCCACCGTGGTTAGAGACAGTAGGGCGGTGTGGTAGTCTTTCAAGTCTCCATGAATGCACATCACCCCAACTTTCCGGCCAGTATACTCAGCGGACCGCAGGGTAGCCCATACCAGGGTCACGAAGCTCCCTGAGTCCAGCAGCGCCTCCGCTTGAGTGTCTCCCACTTTCACCTGGCACAAGTGGTCTAGAGCCTCCGGGGTACCTGTGGCACACAGTTTCCTAACATATAGTGATTGTTGGTAACCACAATTAGTTTCCATGGGCTCAACAAGATGAGGACACTCAGCCAATTGCGGGGATTTGCTCTGGTAGTTAGGACTAGCGGATGCAGTATAGAGGCAAAGTACACAGTTCTTGAATCAAACAGCAGTGTTTATTCACACATAGGTGTATAACAAAACGCAGGTGGCTTGTTGTTTGTTCACACACAAGGAAAGTCAATAAACATAGACATAAACAATAAAAGTTCCCTTTTCTCCTGGGTGTTAATTCACACCCTGTTAGCAGTTCAGCCTCATCAAGTCCATAGGCGGCCTGTTTGCCTTTAGAGGGGCCTGAGTCCTCCAGCCCGGCTCAAACCTCAAATTCCAGCACAACCCTCAGTTCACAGCACACAGACTCCTGAGCTCCACTGTCAGAGGGAGGTAATTCCACCACACCTGGCAGTGCTGACTGGTTTTTATGCCTGGCAAAACCCGGCCTAGAACATGGAGAGTAATCAACCACCCAACACTTTGACTACTCCCAGTAAGAGCCATCCCGGTTCAGCTATGACAACTATGCTAAATCTCAAGGTGTCAATTAGAAATAGCTGCTGAACACATAAAATACGGGCTCTTACTTCACCGAGGCGAAGAACCTCGGTGACACATACCTTCCATCCACGATGATTCCAGGTACCTTCTTACGGCATGCTTGCCGTGCTGCGGTTGGATCTCCGGTCGGTCCCGACTTCTGACAGCACACGTGTGCAGACGTTAGTATGGATCCGGCAGGCTGTTCCCCTGCTGGACAAGCTTAACGCAAGTGTGAAAGTAGCCTAATACAATGGTATATTCAATCATTATATAAAGAAAGAAATACAGGGCTACAAATCCTTGGCACCAGTGGGGTTTAGCATTTCTTCCCTATTATCCTGGAGGTGTGCTTCAAGGGTTGCCAGCCTTCATACATGGTAGTGTAGAATAGAGACCTACTAAGAAAACTGAAACTAGGTGTATGTTCCATATTGTACTTGTTCTGTTATATTTGTACCTATTTGTTTTTTACAAATTCAATAAAAACAGATTTGGTAAAAAAAAAAATAGGAACCAACTTCTGGTTCTATGATGCAGTTTGGCCTCCCAACCCAGACTACAGGCTAAAATACAGTGTATTATGATGGCGGCAAGGATACATATGGCTGCAGGGAAAATGACTGTCTTGCTGCGGCTTCTCCAGCAAAATCAGCTGTTTATCACCAGGGGCCACAACTTAACAGATGTCATCTCTAATGAGAAAAAAACTTGAGTTATTCACATCTTATAATCTGATGGTATATCACTAGGATATAACTGGTCCAGGCTCTGGAAGCCCACCTGCCTCTGATCCATGAGACTGAAGGGTCTATTTTAACTCTGTGTTCTTATGGCTTGGCCACTGCTGTGCAGAGAACTACAGAATGTCCCCATTCTAGTTCTGCGGCCCCTTCACTCTTATACTGGTAGGGGGTCCTAGAGCTTGCCTCCCCACTGATCACAAAGTGATGCCATATTCTGGCTCTGAAACACAAGACTGTTTCCATTCGCTGATGGCAAGCAGAAATCTTGCAAAATTGTGAGGAATTAAAATATAAAGGATATTAAGTTCTATGCACATAAAACTGAAGGCCTGCTTTTAGGGGAACTTGCTATTATGTTTATATGTAATCTTGAGAACATAGAATCTTTCAGTTAAGTCCACCTTATGTTGCTTCAACATTCGGCAGGCGTCTCAAGTTCCCGCAGGCAATTTTAGACAGAACTCCCATTTAGAGCATCAAGAATTATTGCAGGGACCAGCACAATGATTTTAATTAGGGAATGTTGTTTTTAAGTGGAGCTGCTCTTAAAAGGACCTGAAACACGAGTTAACATCATCCTCACTGTAGTTTATTTGTTAAAGCAATCAGCCTCTTCCAGGATACATAGAACAACCACGAGACCACTACTTCTTATCGGCATTTAGTTAGAATGTATTGAGCTGGCTCCTTGCCACCCACTTGTATGAGAACCACTACAGGCTGATAATAAAAAGTTAGCAATGCTTTGAAGGGTGAGGTACACGAGTGCTGCAATCGCTTGGCCTAAGAGGGAAATGTCCTGCCCCGAGTTGCAGGTGTGGTACAAGCTAAATTTATGCACCAGATTACGAATGGAACGAAGCACCACAAAATATGTATCAACATAACACGCCTTGATGTTCCGAAGGCTGCCGGCTCACGCGACCACCCAGGATTCCTTGTCAGGTGTGGGATTTGTATTAAATATAGCATTTAGTTGATGGCTGCTAATGATCCTTTGAAAATAATCTCTGTTTACTCAAATTTGCCAATAAATTTATAGATAGCCTGCACGTGTTTTTCCTGGCCTGTGATTCTGGCCATATTTGCTTCTGTTGAGAGATTGCTTACATCCCAAATCCATTAACGAGGCATAATATAATACTGTGCTCATAAATATGTATCGATTTTCATTTGTTGTGCCCAGTGGCGACTCTAGGAACAATATATAGGGGGGGCACAAAGATACCACAGTCAAAAATGGGGGGGCACAAACAAAATAAGTATATATCAATAAGATTACAAAATACGAGTGAATTGCGATATGCAGGGATACAGTTATAATAAAGCAATTTACTTACAAAAGAAGCTACTCAGTCGTCTGCTGTGCCGTCCTCTGCTTGCATCCACGTATTCTTTCCCCTTCTTTCTGTCTCTCGTCAGTGCACAGGCACACTGTTATGGTGGATCTGTGGAAGACACACTGTTATGGGGGCATCTGTGGATGACACATTATGCCTCTCATTAGCCCTCATTATGCCTCTCATATCAGCCCCCATATCAGCCCTTATGCCTCATTAGCTCCCATATCAGCCCTTATGCCTCATTAGCCCCCATATCAGCCCTTATGCCTCATTAGCCCCCATATCAGCCCTTATGCCTCATTAGCCCCCATTATGCCTCTTATTAGCCCCATTATGCCTCTTATTAGCCCCCATATGCCTCCAATTAGCCCCCATATGCCTCCTATTAGCCCCCATATGCCTCCTATTAGCCCCATATGCCCCCATATGCCTCCAATTAGCCCCGATATGCCTCCAATTAGCCCCCATATGCCTCCTATTAGCCCCCATATGCCTCCTATTAGCCCCCATATGCCTCCTATTAGCCCCCATATGCCTCCTATTACCCCATATGCCTCCTATTAGCCCCATATGCCCCCATTTGCCTCCAATTAGCCCCCATATGCCTCCAATTAGCCCCCATATGCCTCCAATTAGCCCCCATATGCCTCCAATTAGCCCCCATATGCCTCCTATTAGCCCCCATATGCCTCCTATTAGCCCCCATATGCCTCCTATCAGCCCCCATATGCCTCCTATTAGCCCCATATGCCTCCTATTAGCCCCATATGCCCCCATTTGCCTCCAATTAGCCCCCATATGCCTCCAATTAGCCCCCATATGCCTCCTATTAGCCCCCATATGCCTCCTATTAGCCCCCATATGCCTCCTATCAGCCCCCATATGCCTCCTATTACCCCATATGCCCCCATTTGCCTCCAATTAGCCCCCATATGCCTCCAATTAGCCCCCATATGCCTCCTATTAGCCCCCATATGCCTCCTATTAGCCCCCATATGCCTCCTATCAGCCCCCATATGCCTCCTATTACCCCATATGCCCCATATGCCCCCATTTGCCTCCAATTAGCCCCCATATGCCTCCAATTAGCCCCCATATGCCTCCTATTAGCCCCCATATGCCCCCATATGCCTCCAATTAGCCCCCATATGCCTCCAATTAGCCCCATATGCCTCCAATTAGCCCCATATGCCCCCATATGCCTCCAATTAGCCCCCATATGCCTCCTATTAGCCCCATAGGCCCCCATATGCCTCCAATTAGCCCCCATATGCCTCCTATCAGCCCCATATGCCTCCTATTAGCCCCAAATATGCCTCCAATTAGCCCCAAATATGCCTCCAATTAGCCCCAAATATGCCTCCAATTAGCCCCCAAATAGCCCCCATATGCCTCCTATTAGCCCCCAAATATGCCTCCAAATGCCCCATATGGCTCCAATTAGCCCTTATATGCCTCCTATTAGCCCCCATAATGCCCCCAGCAGCCACATTTTTTATAAAATAAAAAATAAAAACACTTACCTCTCCTGTTCCTGGACGGACGCCGCCTGCCATTTTCTCCTCAGTCGACTGTGCTCTAAACTGGCGCGCACAGCGTGAGGTCACAGAGCGCCCTCACGCTGTGCGCAGCCCTGCACAGCCGACAGCCGAGGACCAGGAAGTGGTGAGTACAGAGCGTTCACCACTTCCTGGTCCTTCGGTACTAATGAGCGCTTCCATAATGGAAGCGCTCATTAGTATTCACTCTGGGGAATCAGCGGGGGGGCACCCGGGGGGGCAAGGGACAACATAGGGGGGGCAATTGCCCCCCCTCGCCCCCCTCTAGCGACGCCACTAGTTGTGCCTGTCTTTGATTTTAGAGGGAATATGCAAAGAGGCATCTCCCAGGGAAAGAGAACCATCCCGCTAGCACTACCTTTTGGAAGTGGCTCCCTAAGGCCCCTTTCCGATAAGCGAGTGTCACGCTGCGGACTCGCAGCGCAGCACCTGTCCTGAACTTTCCAGCACTGCCAGGGTAGCATAGCATTATATTGATTGATTGATGATGCTATGTAACCCTTAGGGCTGTTTCATACGAGTGGATGCCGTGTGTGTCATCCGCAGTGTGATTGACAGCCAAGCCCCACAGTCACCGTGATTTTGTAGTAAAAATATCAGAGAGGTACAGAGCATTATCAATCATGTTAATGCTCCGAGTCTCTGCTGTCCAGTGTGGGGTTTGGCTGTCATTCACGCTGCGGATAACACCCGGATAACACCCTTTCCAAATTTTACATATAAAAAAATATAAAAAAATAAACATATCAGGTATAGCTGTGTCCGAAAAAGTCTGAACTATTAAAATATATTTAAAAATGTAATGTGTGGTGAACGCCATAATAAAAACAAAAGGAAAACACACGAGTCACAATTTATTAGTCATCTTGCCCCCCTCCCCCAAAGAATTAAATAACAGTGGTCGAAAAGTCGTACATACCACAAAAATAGTACAAATAAAAATGACAGTTTTTTTTCTGCAAAAATAAAGATCTCAAACGGCTCTATAGACCGAAATATAAGAAAGTTATGGCTGTCAGAATATGTCAAAGCACAGAGAATTTTGTTTTTTTCCCCCCAAAATATAAAACAAAATAAAAACTATACAAGTTTGGTATCGCCGTAATCGTATTGAGCTGCAAAATAAGGATGTCACTTGTAGCATACAGATAAGGCCTCATGCACACGGCCGTTGTTTTGGTCCACATCCGAGCCGCAGTTTTGGTGGCTCAGATGCGGACCCATTCACTTCAATAGGGCCACAAAAGATGCAGACAGCACTCCGTGTGCTGTCCGCATCCGTTCAGTTGTCCGCAAAAAAAAATATAACATGTCCTATTCTTGTCCGCGCTTTGCGGACAAGAATAGGCAGTCATATTAAAGGCTGTCCGTGCCATTCCGCAAAACACACAACGGTCTTGTGCATAAGCCTAAATCAGCAATGATGGGCAATTCTAATAGATCTCGGCATTCACTCCGTGATGTCAAAACCCCACAAACCTTGGCAGGATTGTCGGTTTTATTCAATTTTACCCCACAAACCCCCGTTTCCAATACAAGGCATGGTATGTCAAAAAATACATCTTGTCCAGCAAAAAAATAAGTCATATTCACCCATTCACTTCAGTGGGATGGAGCTGTTTCTAGGAGAAAGCAGCAATTTCGCCATATAAGAACCTGAATTTTGTTCCAAAGTGTATATGCAAAGAGGTATCTCCCAAGGAAGAGAGTCATCTCGCTAACTCCTTGCAATGCCTTGAATGTGGCTTAGGCAGGATGCTGGATCTCCATAAAAAGACCAGTCATGTATGGAGACTTACAGGAAGTACTCGCACCCAGCCAGCCAGAATCCTACTCTGTACTGACAAGGGCATCCACCTCGAAACATCTGTCTATTAATGGATATCTGGCTTGGCATTTCACCTTGTTAAAAAGTCAGATTTTGACTCACAGGGAGCCACTTTCACAAGGTAGGCGCTATTGAGATTCCTTGGGAGATTCCTCTTTGCAGAGTCCTTTCCCGCGCAGCATTGCCAATAAGTCTCCATAGAGGACCGGTCACTTTAAGGAGATCCAGCCACTTCCAAAGTGTAACAATTGTACATATTTCAAAGCCTTTCCCGCTGACGATCCTCAGAATGAAGATACTTGGAAGAGGATCTGAGTTACATTCTAGAACACATTGCGTTATTAGCAGGACTCATCATTGTTAATCTTACAAAACAATTCATGTCCCGACGCACATTCCACCGAGTGCAAACAACCTCGAAAAATGCTGAAACAGAATGAAAAAAATGGACATATGTTTTACTCAGATATCATGTCAGAATCTTCCTCGCTTCATTCCTGGCCAAAAATAATCAGTGTTTAGGACAGGCTGTATTTTTATTTCCATCACAACTTTTTTCTGAGGGGGAAAAAGAGAAACAAAGAAATAACTGGTTTCAGCCTTGTCATTGCTTACATATTACTTCTCTCTTGACAGGGAATATATTTTTAGATGGGGCTCTTTTTCATTTGCAAAGCATGCTTGAATTATGAGTTCCAGAAAAAAGTCAAGGCCATTGTAATACATGCGTGATGGAGGATTTTCACTTCAAACATTTCTCAGTTTCTACTTTGTGTAAAGCCGCCCGACCTGATTGGAAATAAAAGAAAATTTAGGGCCAGTTTTGAAAATTTAAGGGAACCCATGAAGGACGGATGTCATTACCATGTTGAAAGGGTCCAAAATCTTTTTTTTTTTTTCTCTTTTTTAAATTCTTCCTTTTTGTTTCCAAGGGGGTTGTCTGGTTTAGAAAAACAATATTCAGATACCCTATTTGTAATCCCCATCTACTAGCCAGAACTAAAAAGAGCACCTCTCTGAAGGACCCCTCAGATCTGTGCAGTATATATTCTGTTTGTTTGAAAGAGCACTGTGTAATGCTTCACTTTTCCTGTGGTGGCGCTGCAGGGGTTGAACAATTGTTGTCACCATAGCTTACAACTAATTGCTAGGGGTCCAAGCAGGGCCAGACTGGGACTGATATTCAGCCCTAGCATTTTAAAACAGACAGGCCCACTAGCTGTTTGGTGAATGTGAAATACTATTGTAAGAATTAGGCCACAGGCCTCTTCCTGACTGCAGGCTCAGTTCCCCTTGTCTCTGTGCAGGTGGTCACCGTTAAGTCACCACACCGCCTGAATCTTGCTGCAATGATGTTATCCTGACCGCCTGAGACCTGACGCACAGGAGGTTGCAATGATGTCATCACTTCTAGAGGCCTATTAGAGTGAATGGCAGGGCTTGGTTCCAATGCTCTGCTACATTAATCAACTGTATCGCTGCTCTGAAGTGAGTGATACACTTGTGTCTGCATCAGACACTACTTTACAGGGCTCTGGGCAAAACATCCAGGGCCTAAGCCATGAACGTTTTGGCCTAGCAATGCCTGAGGAGGCCCACTCTTGCACTGGCCCATCTGGCATTTGCCAGAATTACCAGATGGTCAGTCCGGCCCTGGGTCCCAATATCGGAACTCACTGCAATCAGCTTATTTTTAGGGGACCCACTTGTTGGTTACGTCCTGCATTGGAGCCTTGTAATATAGGACGCACAAGTGTCATTGGTAAGAAAAAAAAAAAGAGTCTGGTTAGTGTCACATAATCTTGTTATTTTAGGAGACATCTCACTGACCTAAGGCACATGACAAACCAGGAAATAGGATTCAAGCATGGGGAATAAGAGAAAACTACTGAAGGCCCTTTTACAATGGCCGAAACATAAGGCAGGTTATCACTAACAAGCATTCGTATAAATGCTCGTTCACAATGATCTGTCAGAATAAAGGTGCCGCTGATTAACCTAATTCATTGGGTAGTAGGATTGTTCATGTGGTCACCAAAATCATTGTTTGCCTGCAGCAGATCATGTTCTCTATAAACAGCACACTGCTGCCGGGATGATTCAGTATGGGGACGAACAATGGCATTAGCGATCGCTCCTCCCCATACTGGGGAGGAGACTGCTGCATGTACAGTAAATGTAGTGGTCTTCTTCACTGATGAGCAGGCGATTGTTGGGAAGGAACGCTTTCTTCCTGACAATCGTCTGCTGAATTGAGCAACATAAACGGGTCTTAAGAAGTCAAGGCTAGCTGTAGACATGTCATAGTCATCAGATGGATGGCTGAAATTACTTTTACTCGAATTGAAGACGTTTTCAATGACTAAAATGAAACACTCCTGCAAGTACTCTTATATAATGTTCTGTAGTCGATGAATCCGTCATCTATAGTGGAAGTGTCAGATCAACAGATTGTCCATCCACAGCCAGCATGTTGGATAAAAGAACATTGGTGACCAAATGTGGACCAGCTTGACAAGATGTTGGTTGTGTCCAAGGTCCATCTGAAGATATGGAGCAAATGAGTCAACAAATCGAGGCATCGCTAACCCGCATAATCCAAACAAGTATTAGAACGTCACTGGAGGAGCGCTCCACTTTCTGCTCTGTACTTCATAAATTATCTGTGCTCATCCTCATGGACTGATCGGTCACACGACCAGCTCAGTGACATGACATTAAGCCTGTGGTCACAAGTACGTGACTGTATGTATCCAATGCCGCTAACACACGTGCTACAATGTGAACGGTCTAGCACTGTGGATTCTAGATGGCGGTATGGCTGAGCACGTCTCCTGTCAGTACATTAATATCAGTAGCCCTGACAATCGCTGAAAGTTAACAGAGAAGTCTCGTTGTGTTTCTTACTTAAATCATTTGTTATTTTAAACACGGCAAAGAAGCTTTATAAAGAATGTAATAGGATTGCCAATAGCCTTTTTTTTTTTTTATAACTGCAGCTGTGGTCGGTGTGGTTTCGTATGGGTGGATCAGAAATAAAACTGAGCCTTCCTTCCTGAGGGACAGCAGAAAAAAGGGCCCACATGAGTGTCATGTCTAGCCCTGCTTTTTTTTTGTGTGTGTGTGTGTGTCAGACCTGGCTCTCAGTCAATCAGTTTCCAAACTCCTTATGGAAAATGCACAGTTTATACCCTCTCTCAAGTAATGTGAACAGGCATGTACAAATCACACTGTAAATTCACACTGCCTCAAAGTCCACTGATGTCACCACACCCAGCTGTTTTTCTTATTTTATTGTCTTAATCACTTTACGCAGCGTGCAGTTCAGGGGAACACCAAATGAGTCATGGATGTGCACTGGATCGAAGGTGAGTCAACATGCAAAGGCCGTAAAAGGAAGTGTCCGGAAAGAAGTAGAAAAAAAAAAAAAAAAAAGCAAAAAACCCTCCAAAACAGCAGTACAGGTTTATTGTAAGGGAATGTTCACATGGCATTTTTATACAGAACTGAGTGTATTTCACATCCAGACCCTTTACAGGACGCATACTATTGATTCAAATGAGAATCCTCATCAATAGTGCATACTGCTCAATCAGCAGAATTGAATTCCTCATTTTGGAAAAAAAGAATGGACGTCAGCTTCTTGAAGAGGTTACCCCATGGAAACACAACAGAACCCGCAGCAGAGACTTTGATGGGTAGCCACATGTGGATGAGTTAATGAAGCTTATCAGCATGAAGATTCTGCGGCAGTGCTAACCCTCTGATTTCTGCCACAGACTCCACAGCAAAAACACATTGGATTTTTCCAATGCCCATTTCCGCTGTGTTATTTTACCCTTACCTACATTATTGTACCCAAACGGAACAATATTTTATAACAATTTGGGTAAATTGGAGGCTTGGGCAGAGAAGGAGAAAATTAGGTTTAATACTAATTTGTGTAAGGTTATGTAAATTTGATGGGGAAATTCCGTGCCAAGATTACTTCTAAATTCGTCTTCAGACCCTTTCACTTTTTTCACATTTTGTTTATATTGCAGCCTTGTGCTAAAATGAAAAAATATATATCAAATTTCCCATCATTCTGTGCTCACTAGACTTTCACGTGGACATAAGTATTCCGACCCTTTGCTTTGACGCTTGCAATTTCGCTCTGGGGGCCTCCCATTTCGCTTGATCATCTGTGAGATGTTTCTACACTTTGATTGGAGTCACCTGTGGTAAATGCAGATGATTGGAAATGATTTGGAAAGACACAGCCTTGTCTATATAAGGGCTTACAGCTGGCAATGCTTATGAGAGCAAAAACCAAGCTATGAGGAGAAAACAACTGCATATAGAGCTCAGAGACAGGATTGTGTGAATGCACAAATCTGGAGAAGGGTGGGAAAAAAAATTGTGCTGCACTGAAAGATCCCAAGAGCACAGTGGCCTCCATAATTCTTAAATGGAAGAAGTCTAAAAGGACTCTTACTAGAGCTGGCTTCCCCACCAAACGAAGTAATCAGGGGAGAAGGGCCTTGGTAAGAGAGGTGACCAAGACCCCAATGGTCACTCTGAATGAGCTCCAAAGATCCTGTGTGCAGATGGGAGAAACATCCAGAAGGTCAGCCATCACTGCAGCCTCCAATGTGGGCTTCATGGGAGAGTGGCCAGAAAGAATCCATTTCCCAGTGAAAGACGCATGAAAGTACCTACAGGACCCTCAGACTGTGAGAGACAAGATTCGTTGGTCTGATGAAACCAGGATTAAACTTTCTGGCCTCAATTCTAAGCATCATGTCTGAAGGAAACCAGGCTCTGCTCATCACCTGCCCAAAACCATCCCTACAGTGAAGCATGGAGGTGGCAGCATCATGCTATGGGGGGCTGGGAGACTGGTCAGGGTTGAGGGAAAACTGAATGGAGCAAATTACAGAGATATTCTTAATAAAACCCCATGAACACTCTGGACCTCAGATGGGGTTGAAGTTCACCTTCCAACAAGACTATGACCCTAAGCACACAGCCAAGACAACACAGGAGAGCCTTAAGGACAGCTCTATGAATGTCCTTAAGTGGCCTAGCCAGAACCCTGACTTGAACCCAATGAAACATCTCTGGAGAGACCCGAAAATGGACGTCCCCATCCAACCTGATAGAGCCTGAGAGGATCTGCAGAGAAGAAAGGCAGAAAACCCAAATCCAGGTGCAAACCTTGTGGCATCATCTCCAAGAAGACCCGAGGCTGGAATCACTGCCAAAGGGGCTTCAACTAAGTCCCGAGTCTAAATACTTATGTCAATACGTCAGTTTTTCCTTCTCAATAAGTTAGTAAAGATTTAGAACATCCTGTTTTCCCTTTCTCATTATGGAGTATTGAGTGCAGAATGATGGGGAAAAATATGAACTTTTTTATTTCAACACTAGACCACAACATAACAAAATGTGATAAAAGTGAAAAAAGGTCGGAAGACTTTCCAAATACACTGTAATTCTGCCACTTCACACATCACTAGCCAGGCCGCACATGGAGTATTGTGTACAGGACTGGGCACCAGCGCACAAGAAAGAAGCAAGTTCAAATGTGGATGACTGAAATAATAAATAGAATGGGTGGACTACAGTACCCAGGAAGGTTATCAAAATTAAGATTACTTTGGTTGTGTTTGCCCTTTTGTCAGGATCAACATTGCAGAATAATAGGTTGAACTGGATGGACAGATGTCTTTTTTTAGACTTACAAACTACATTACTATGGACATATGATGAAACATGATATTATATAATGGTTACACAAGCATAGCAACCATCATAACTTTGAAAAACGTATAAACACCAGAAGCCCATGTAAGTATCACAATGGAAAAAAAAGTCAGAACATAAAGTTCACTGCACTCGTTGCAATATAAACACAGTGCACCAAACCTCAGTCCCCATAACACTTGCAGTACAACATGGCGCTCCACCATCTTCTCATCATCGCCAATCGCAATAACATTTTTTGTGATGTAATTTGTCATTGTACAAACCCTCATTAGATTGTATGACCCACCCATACAATGCTATTTAATCTAAGTTTCCTTCAGAGAAAACTACAAAATCGTTTTCCTGGGCAGAGCTGAGGTCCATCTTCACCAGAAAGAGAGCAACTCCCTGAAACTGTGGCTGAAGGAATGCATTCTCTTTAAAGCTGGACTGGTCCTCCCTTGGCAAGTAGCTTCATTCTAGATCCTATTAGGCAACCGTACTACCAAAACACTGCTGTGGGTGGCCCTCAGCTGACATTAAAATATGCCTTATGTAATCATCAAAGCCCTGAAGATTGTACTTAACTACTGATTTATTGGCCATGTGGTTGGTTCCCCAGGAAACAGTACAAAATACTTTAATTACGAAGAGTACTAACAACTGTCAAGTTCTGTACTGCGGAAAGCTATTAAATGAAATGAAACCTGGTCTGGAGCATCATCGCTGTATGCAGACTCTGTATTGAAAGAAAATGCATTCTTTCAATTAAAAATCTTCTTTTTGACAGTAACACGATTCCCAGAATTCTCAGGGAGGGGAAACGAAAATCATTTAATAAAGTGGAGTATATTGTAGAATGTCTGAGAATTTCCAGAAAACGCTTGTGGTCTCCTAATATATTCACGGTTACACACAACTTAGGACTTCTGTTCCTGCAGAGATTATGTGGTTAGTTATTTGTATGTGTAATACAACCATTGCATAGACATTTCATTTAAATAACCAGTAAGTAAACACCCAGCAGTGGACTTTTCACTCTGGAGCCAGACCATTACTGTAGCGTTAACCATAGAGAAAAAAAAAGCAATGAGGTCAAGAGTTTGAGAAATTGCATGTGTGTTTGTAATTGATCTACAATTACGTTTAAAGAAGTTTTTGTTAGAAAAATGCTTGGATGGACTATCTCTATCCTCTTATCGATGGGGAGGATCAACCCCAGGGAACCCTACCAGTCAGCAGGACAAAGGAGCCTTGGCATTCACTGAATCAACCTCAGCAGGCTCATCTCACGGCCGCGCCATGTGGTCTTACCCTTGAAACCACTATGGAATTCAGGATTTAGAAAAGAGACCTGGCAAGTGTAATGCAAGTTATCAGTTTGTGGTACTGTGTGCATAGTGTTCGAATTGTATCGTATATCATGTCTGTTAAATAGTCTGTGCGGCATGTGTGTATAGTGCATGTGCATCATGTGTGCTGTCTGTAACTGGCGCATGTGGCCTCTGTCCAGTGCCTGAGTCCTGCATGAGTGGTGCATATGCATCATGTTCTCTGTGTGAGTAGTGCATGTGACATGCGGGTCCTATGTGTGTAAGTGGTTCATGTGGCACGGTCATATGCTCTCAGAGCAAAGAATTAAGCATGTTAATCTATAATGCTCGATACTTCTTTCTCCCAGCATCTGCATCAGGGGTGAGTTATAATACCCTCATACAAAATAGATGAGCAAAAGATCCTTCAGTTTATGGCACCTGACATATTTATCTCCTGTGGTGGATGGTTGGTTAATATCTAGAATCTCAATTATTATTTATTATGAAAAGCTCCATTCATTCCATTGCACTGTATGTATGAAAAGGGGTGTGCATAGATAATATAAAACAATTTCAATAAGCATGAACAAGATGACCCACAAACCGGTACGAGAGAGAGAAACCTGCCCACGAAGGCTTACAATCTACAAGAGACGGAGAGAGGATACAGTAGGTGAGGGTGAAGCTGGTCATAAGACTGTATAGTGGAAGCAGGGTTACTGTAGATTGTAGGCTTGTCTGAAGATGTAGGTTTTCAGGTTTCTTCTGAAGGTTTCCATAGTAGTTTAGCATCTGACATGTCCGGTTAAGGAGTCCTAAAGTATGGGGCATGCATGGGAGTAATCTTGAAGGATCGGAGGTTGCTTGTGGGAAGGCATCGGGAGATAAGGTCACAGAAGTTTGGAGGGGACAGGTTGTGGACAGCCTTGTATGTCATAGTGTTTGGCATTACATTGTGTAGATAGTGGGGAGCCAGTGAAGGACTGGCAGAGGGAAGAGACAAAGGAGTAACAGTGGGAGAGGTGGTTTAGTAGGGCAGCAGAGTTGACAATAAATTAGATGGGTGCAAGAATACTAGCTGGGAGGCCACAGAGGAGGATGTTAGAGTAGTGTAGGCGGGAAATGATGAGGACATATACAAGAATTTTTACAAACTGGTTGAGGAATGTGCGGGTCTAAGAGATATTTTTGAGTTGGCGCCAGGTGGTAGAAGTTGCTTGGATGTGTGATTTGAAGGACAGAGCAGAATTAATGGTTACCTCAAGGCAGTGAACTTGTTTGACTGGGGAGAGTGTTTAGTCATTAAATGTGATAGATTTATTGGAGGTGGCTGAGTGAGATGGTTAGAGATGAGTGAAGCTGACAGTGGAATTTGATCCAAATTTCAGGAAAAATTTGATTCGCACAGAATGCGAATTTCCTCGCGCTTCGTGGTAAAATAGCTGCTGCACGTGTGAGGACATGGGGAAGGAACTCTGGGAAGGCGGGATCACCCACAATGCCATGCATGCAGCCAATCAGCAGCCAGCCCTGTGATGTTACAGCCCTATAAATAGCAGCAGCTATCTTAGATTCTGCCATTTACCAGTGTACTTAGTGCAGGGAGAGACGTCTGCAGGCGCTAGGGACAGTGATAGAACAAATGTCATTGTGCTAAAAATAAAAGATCGGAGAGGTGACAGCCTGGGTAATGGAACAATCCGATTACACCTTGCTGCACTTACTGAGGATCCAAATTGCCATTATACAGCTTTGAAATTCCATCAAACCATTCTTATTAGGGTGCAAGTGCTGATACATGCATTAACAGGGTTTATTACAAAGAAATATTTCTACGTTTTATTTGCCCTTGTGCGGTGCAGTTATATGTTCTAAAGCATTTTTTTGGTTGTATTAGTGGGAAAAAAGGGGCTTATTAGCCATTGTGTGGTGAAGTGCAAAAATTACAGCCCTTTTTGTCGTGTATTAGTGGCAAAAGTAAAATATATTTGCCGCTCGGCAGTACAGTTATTTGTTCTAAAGCCCTTTTTCCGTGTATTAGTGGAAAAAGAAAAAATATATTTGCCGCTCAGCGGTGCAGTTATCTGTTTTACAGCCCTTTTTTGCATGTATTAGTGGAAAAAGGAAAAATATCTTTGCTGCTCAGTGATATATTCTAAAGCCCAATTTGCCATGTATTAGTGGTGAATAAAAATATATTCGCCATTCATCGTTGCACTTATCTGTTGCAAAGCCTTTTGTGTTGTGTAAAAGTGGAAAAAAATAGGGCCTAATTGCCGCTCTGCGGTGCAGTAAAATATTCTAAAGCCCAGTTTGCCGTGTATTAGTGGCAAAATAAAAATATATTCGCCGTTCATCATTGCACTTATCTGTCGCAAAGGCCTTTGTGTTGTGTAAAAGTAGAAAGAAATTAGGGCCCTAATTGCCGTTCTGCGGTGCAGTGATATAATCTAATGCCCTGTTTGTATTAGTGGCGAAATAAAAATATATTCGCCGTTAATTGTTGCACTCATCTGTTAAAAAAGCCTGTTGTGTAAAAGTAGAATAAAATTAGAGCCTAATAGCCAGTTAGCGGTGCAGTGATGTATTCTGAAGCCCTGTTTGCCATTTATTAGTGGCAAAATAAAAATATATTTGATCTAACATTTGATTATTTGATCTAACAGTATGTCAGACAGAGAAGTGCCAGGCCCTGCACGGGGGAGTGGCAGAGGCCTAAATGTTTCTGGCTCAGGCAGAGGTCGCAGCAGAGTAAGGGGCTGTGGCAGCAGGGGTCACTTCGAGAAGCTTGAGCTCTCAGTGTCAGCTAGCGGTCGTGTTGTGACCAGCAACCCAGCGGTTCTTGAGTGGTTGACTCTATCTTTGACTTTGTTGTAAGTGACATCAGACCCCTCCCCAGCCAAGAGTCAGTGGGTTTGTCAGACACAACCCTTAGTTGGCATGGCCCGGGAGCAGGTCCTGTGCCCTCACCTGTCCTCAACCTGCCTCTGTCCTTTCCTCCACTAGGCGGGCAAGTAGTGATGAGGAGAGTGGCGTGGGAGCTGGTGTTGCAAGTGGTCAGGCTCCTGACCCAGAGACGGTTGAGGAGGACATCAGTGATGTGCAGACAGTACTTGATGATGATCATGTAGCTGATCGCACTTGGGAGTCGGGTGACGGAGTCGGGGCTTAATTATTTTTTTATTTATATAATAATGTAATGCTATAAAATCCGGCATCTCCATGATAAATCTGCAGCATGGGGGCCCCGTGTGCCTTCTACACACTTTCAAAATAATCCTGGCGCCAATAGATGCCAGATGACCGGGACGCTCCATGACCTTCTCAGGAGCTTCTGTCTGGAGCAGCTAATTATTTCTGAGACGTCTGTATAGTGTGGGGGGAATCTGAAGACCCTCCATCTCTGTGCATCACAGGATGTCCTCCTTCCCATCCATGATGACTGGGAACTTGTGATGTTTCCCCTGACGAAGAGACCAGGGGCTGGTAGAAGGTAGTTATGGTTTGAATCTTGATGAACTTCGCGACTCTTCTGTGCTCCAAGCAATCTTGAAGCTTTGTCTTCTCATTGCCTGTAGCTACTGCCGATACCGAACTTGCATCAATCTTGCTAGGATTCAGTCTCCAGGTGGAGAGAAATAGTTTTTTGGAATGCTTTCTCCATCACAACCACGTCGTCTAATAACGAGAAGACTGGCCGATTCTCTCCTGTCTTAGGCAACTCCTTAATTTTTTTAATTAAATTGATAAAATATTAAATTGAACCAAAACTTGATTAAAATTATAAGAAACTAAACTTAAATTCGCCAATATATTATCCCAATCTTCGATGGAAATTCCCGGTCAATCAATTTACCAAGCCTTTTTTGCCGGAGAACGTGTATTATTAAATCGTGTCAAGCCGAGACGGCCTCTTCATGCTGCTGCCACCTCCACAATCTCTCGTCATCGTGCTACTCTGGCCTCCTCATGCCGCTACCACCTCCACAATCTCTCGTCGTCGTGCTACTCTGTGGCCTCCTCATGCTGCTGCCACCTCCACAATCTCTCATCGTCGTGCCACTCTGTATCCTCCTCATGCTGCTGACACCTCAATAATCTCTCGTCGTCATGCTACTCTGGCCTCCTTATGCTGCTGTTAACTCCACAATCTGACGTTGTGCCACTCTGTGGCCTCTTCCTGATGCTATCAGCACAACGAAAAA
This sequence comes from Bufo gargarizans, assembly GCF_014858855.1. Taxonomy (NCBI): domain Eukaryota; kingdom Metazoa; phylum Chordata; class Amphibia; order Anura; family Bufonidae; genus Bufo; species Bufo gargarizans. The sequence continues at coordinate 14,864,700 of NC_058090.1, read as the reverse complement.
ATTTAGCCTTTCTGGTGGTGGCGCCAACAGTGTTGGGAGCCAGTCTGAAGATCCTCCTTTAATGCGTCGTATATGTAAAAATACCGCAGCACTCACTTGTCTTCAATTATGCAGGATTTATTCACCAACACAATGCGACGTTTCGACCGACATGGTCTTTCTCAAGCAAACAGAGAAAGACCATGTCGGTCGAAACGTTGCATTGTGTTGGTGAATAAATCCTGCATAATTGAAGACAAGTGAGTGCTGCGTGTGGCCTCCTCATGCTGCTTCCACCTCACCACTATGTCAAAGGGCCACTCTGAGGACTTTTCATGGTGTTCCCACCTTCCCCACTTCATGACTGGGCCACTATTTTGTCTTTTTGGCTAGGCTGACATCATCATTAGACCCTTCTTCTGATCTGTCAGAAGAAAGGAAAAATGAGACGCACAACGGATCCTGTTTGTGTAGCAACTGTATGGCCTGTATGGTCCCATCACAATTGGCTTGTGATTTGGTAGCCAAAAGCAGGAGTGGGTACATAACACAGAAGACATACAAATATTCCATTCATCTCTGTTTTGGATCCACTCCAGTTTTTTTGGGCATTAGCAATACTGATGGATTACTGACCAAATGCTGACCAAGTGAAGGCAGATGCTCCACAGACAGGATCCGTTTTTTTGTGGGTTATTGTTCTGTAGGATCAGAAAAAGGGAAAAATAATCAGTGACGTCAACACACACTTACTGCTGACACCCTCTTCACTCTGTCAGGGGGATCTACTTGTATAAGCATTTAATAGAACAGGTTCTGTAGACATCTATGTGGAATCAGCTGACGACGGTGTAAAAGGAGTGTGCTTCTTCTTGGTGCTAACATAGACCTGTAAAGCTGATTTCATACTTGAGTTATTTGGTCAGTTTTGGCCCCGTGACTGCCCAAATAAGTGAAGTGTGCACTGATTCTAAGAGCGACGCCTGTCATCTGCATGTCATACAGACTCACAGTATTAGACTCCCTATGCGTGTTACTGCAAGGCACAGTATTCTACACCACTATATAAAGGCTCTTTGCAGCCGGGAAATAGCAGTTTTTTAATGACATTCACCACAAATTCAGATTGAAACTTTTTTTTTACCCAAAAATTTGCCAGACTAGCGAACTGAATTTTTGAAAAATTCGCTCATCTCTAGAGATGGTTGAAGGATAATAAATTATTTTTGTGCCATGTTAAGTATTAGAACGCAAGAGGAGAAAAGGAAGATATAGCAGATAGGCATTCGAGATTCTGGAGAGTAAGGAGGTGATATTTGGACCAAAGAGGTAAATTTGCATGTCTTCTGCATAGAAGTGATACTGAAAGCCATGGAACTCTGAGCTGTCTCAGGTTGTAAGTGTAGATTGAGAAGAGAAGGTTGAGGGAACCTTGAGGGACACCAAGAGAAGGAAAGAAAAGCAGAGGTTGTGTGCGAATGGGAGGCACTAAACTTCCAGGTCTGTGATCCAGGAGAGGGCCAAGTCCGTGACGCCAAGAGATGAGTCGTAGAGGGAAGTGGTCAGCAGTGTCAAAGACAGAGGATAGGTCAAAGAGGAGAAAGACAGAGCAGTGTTGTTTGGCTTTGGCAGTTAGCAGGTTGTTGGCGACTTTGGTAAGGGCAGTTTGAGTTGAGTGGGTGGTAGGGTCAAAAGCTATATTGTAGCCGATCAAAGAGGGTGTAGGAAAAGCTGTAGAAGGCCAGTTCAAGGTGGATATGTTGTTCAAGTAGCTTTGAGTCATACATATAGGAATAGAGATATGGGGCAATAGCTAGACAAAGAAGACGGGTTAAGGGAAGGCTTTTTGATGAGTGTGATAGTAGCATGTTTAAAACAGGAGAGGAAGACACCAGTGGTTAGTGTTAGGTTGAAGAAATGGGTTAGGGCAAGGATATACTTTGTGGTCAGGTTGGGAATAAGGTGGGATAGAAATGGGTCAAAAGAACAATTGGTGAAATGTGATCTTGAGAGTAGGGTGGAAAGGTTTTCCTCTGTAATAGTGAAGAAGCGGGTTGTACGCATATAGCTATGGCAGCGGCCTGTCCCTACCACCATCTTACCTAACCCAAAGGGCATGGCTGCTGGAGCACTCAGTCCCTGCAATCTGTAATGTGGCCTCCTGCTTCCTTCCGCGGACACAGCCACTGAAATAGCGAAGCCTTGCTCCTCTCTTGCCAGCTTTCTGCTGCCTCACTTGCTGCTGCACATTGGGCCCGTGCACATGCTCTCTTCAGTTCTTAAAGAGGACCTTTCATCTGGCAAAAAATTCTGAACTAAGTATCATGATATGTACAGCGCCAATCCATTCTCCCGTTATGTCCTCCGGTATCTTCGGGGACTTGGTTATACTGGGCGGAGACTGCCCTTGGTCTCCTGGGCGTCTCCTTCTCCCAGGCTATATCACTGGCCAATGGCAGCGCAGAGCTCACAGCCCGCGAGGAGATGCCCAGGAGAACAAGGGCAGTCTCCGCCCAGTATAACAAAGTCCCCAAATGTGTTCTGCCTGCTCTGACAATTGGACCATTTAGTGGATTGCTCGGATGCTGCCGGTGCTGACCACGACTTGTTTACTGACTATGATTTTGTCTAATCCCTTGGTGCTGTGCACAGGTTTCTCTTGACCCTCATGGGTCAGCAGCTGCTGAACTGAGACTATTCCAAGAGGTAGCAGCCTGGTGGTTCCCCTGAAGCGGAGTCCAGGTCCCTGTACAGGGGTTAATTGGTGAAGATCAAGGAGCTACCAGGATAATGTCCTTAGGAGTAGCCTTAAGGCAGATCAGTCAAGAGGCACAGAGGATCCGCATCCGCATCCACACACACATATGACTTTGACAAGTAAGCTCTGACAGAGGGGTTTTTGTATATAATACAGACATTTTTTTATTTGACTGAAATCACTTGTTAGACATAGAAAATAAATGAAGAGGGTATGTGAACAGCAGAGCACATGATTTCAGCACAGCAGAGGGCTCATGGGAGTTTTAATTTTATCCTATTTTTTCAGTGCTATTCTGTTGATGGAATTTAAGGATTTTAGGGTAAAATAAACTAAAATTAGGATGTTAGGATTATGAGGTTATTGAATAATCCAACACCCCCCCCCCCTCCCCCCAGGGTTTCTGACTTCCCAGAATAAGAGGAATTGACCTAACAATATGGCTGCATGCCATAGATGTAGAGTAACACAAATAACTGCTTTATCTACATATGCCAAATACATTGCCTAATGTGGAGAGGAATTTTGTGGCTACAAACAGCAAGCAAATGTTTTGTGAATAAATGAACATTCCAGTGGTTTAGCAATATGACTGTCACAGATTGCCACTTCTAGTGTTATAAGTAGCTGCCTGCAGAGGGGTAATTAAAGCTCCTTCAATACAAAATCTACAGCACACAGATCCTGCGGAGTGACATCATTGGTGGCAGATGGTGGGTCCAGGTATGAGCCATTCTTGTAAAGTAAAATATTACCATGTGTTCCACCCAAAAAAAAACAACAACTTTAAATGTCCCTTATTAATTTGTGCAGGAGGCAGCTCCATGTGTATGTGCTTCAACATGGCACCAAAGGAGGAGACGATAAACATTATTAATGCATCCAACGCAGCATTACAAACGAAATTGTGAATTACGTCGTCGCCGGCAATTCTTTGTATAAATAGGAGATAAAACAAACAGCAGCACGCATAGCCCTGAGAGCGGAATAGCACAGACACAAATGGCGGATCTCATTTCCAGCTGAGAGTTATACAGCATTCAGACAAGGCTTATTCTGCTCTGTAGTTTGTGATTACCCAGACCGCTTGTTTCTGCCTAAGTCACGTACTAGCAAAAGTGACCCGGTCATTGTCTGGGTTGAAGATATAATTAAAGGGGTTATAATTAGTAATATAAATAACTTTATTATAATTGTGTATTTGTAAAAAAAATTATCTAACACGCAACCTGTCACTTGTTTCCTGTGTTACACGCAATGCGGATTTATTAAAGCTCTAAAATGTAGTAGTATGGTAGGCTCATAGAGGGTGTATGGACAAGACTCATGCATAGTGATAGCTGCTAGCATTGCATTAAAAGTAATTTATTTACCCATAAACATCTATGAATGGGGTAATGGAGGAAGAATTCAATCTGTAGAAAATCCCTAAAAACATAATTGCATTGTAACCTTTGTTGGCATCATTGTATACACATGCATACAGTGTCCATGCACTGGACATAATCTGATTGGTGCTGGCTGAACTAGGGCATAGAGTCTAAGGGATTATGGGTTTTACATCCTGTGCCCCCCCTCCCCTGCAATGAGGCCCGGACTTTCCTGCAGTGAATTTCCAGGTTACACTCGCCCAGGGTAGTCTTGAGTTCTTGGATTGATGGCAGTGATGTAGCAGTAGCAAACATAGTTCAATAACAGACAGAGGTCGGTAACAGAAGGTCCACAAAAGTCTGGGGGAAAAGAGAATAATAATGTTTAAAGCAAGCCAGGATCACAGCCTAGAACCAAAAGTGTCAGCAATCCAATCCAAGGGCCAGACAGAATAACAAAGACTTGTGCAAGCTGGAGTGAAAGTTGTGGAAACATAGGTTTCAGCAATCACAGGAGTGAAGCAATAAACAGGCGGGTTTAGACTGCACAATGTAGCAGCTGATTTTCGGGAATGAAGCGTTCCTTCCCAACAGTCGGCTGCTCATTCAGTGAGAGAGACCCCAGTATTTACATGCAGCGATCTCCTCCACAGTATGAGGATTCTCTATTGTGATCCCTCGTCCCCATACAGAATCAATGTTTATGGAAGGCAGATCACTGTTTAGACCACACGATTTGCTGTCCAGAAATGATGATCGATGTGCCTGCACGAACGACAGGATCACCTGATGAATGATCATTCCGCTCGTTCATCGGGTGCACGTTTACATGGACAGGTTGTCGGGAAAGAACGGTTGTTCCCGATAAACTGCCCGATAATTGGTGCGTGTAAATCCACCTTAAAGGGATTCTGTCATTTGGATTTTAGCAACAGAGCTTTTCACATCATCACATCAGTCTCCTCGATTTAGTTTAAAATATACCAGTCTTACCCCCATATGTCTTGTCATTTAGGCTAAAAATCATTCATATGCTAAATACCTCTCTAAGGAGCCCAAGGGGCTGTCCCTCTGGCCGTTGGAGCCCAGCCGCTCCCACCATCTTGGAGCCCAGCACCGCCCCGCTGTTAATTATCCACTTCTCGCCGATTTATTTTTTCTAGTGCATCGTAATCTCATGCATGCGTCCTGGATCCACTCGTCAGGGCCCGCGCGGTGTCCTGGTATCAGCCGCAGCAAATGAAGAGCGCACGCGCAGACAGCTGGCACAGTTTCGTCATACAGACAACAAAACGCTGTAGGCAGCGTTTTGGTGTCCACCTCCAAAGCGGAATGGAGACTGAACTGATGCATTCTGAGCGGATCCTTATCCATTCAGAATGCATTAAGGGCAAAACTGATCCGTTTTGGACCGCCTGTGAGAGCCCTGAACGGATCTCACAAACGGAAACCAAAACGCCAGTGTGAAAGTAGACTTGCATTGTTTTCAGTGCCGTTTTCCCCCCTGTTTTTATGAACAATAACAAAACCACAGGTTGCAGCGTTTTTGTGTCCGGTCACAAAAAGGAATGCGGCCGGAACAGATCTCTTTGCATTTAAAATAAATTAGAAACTTTTTTCCCCTGGTATTGAGATCCTCTGCCGGATCTCAATGCTGGAAAACAACAACTCAAGTGTGAAAGTAGCCTACGGTGTTAGTTCTTTTCAAAAGTAGACTGTCCCTTAAAGTAAATGTGTCACCAAAAATGGTTTCTGCCAGTTAAAACCAGATATTAACACGTCTCCTTTTTTTTCTAATGTTTTTATTTTCTGATTGCAGATTTATTTATTCCATTTTCTGAACATAATTATGGGGTGGCCATCTTGCCTGAGCTGTTCTTAACAGCATTTACAAAGCATTTAACAAATTGCTTTACTGCAGCTCCATAGTTCATAGACACAATGGTCAGGAGGAGACCTTATTGACTCCTATGGAAGAGTTTTCTAGACATGCTTGTGACCTGAGCAGAGGTCATTGTACAAGGGAAGAATAGATAATAGATAATTCACCTATTGTGAATGGTGGATCCTATCTTATCTGTCCTTCTAATCCTTCCTGTATAGATAGGCAGGTATCTGTCGTAAAGTGATCTGTACAGACTGTGGGGACTCGCTCTGGTAGACAGGATTAGCGGACGCAGTATAGAGGCAACAAGTTCTTTGGATCAAACGGTTCAGTGTTTTATTCACACTTTAGGCAAGTGACAAAACAAGCAGTCATGATCAAACAAAAAGTCACCTTGCGGTGTTGGTGGTAATTCACACCATGCGGCAATTCTGCCTCAAAGAGTCCTTGACCATAGCAGCACCAACCTGTTTTCACGCCAAACAGGTAGCAAGCCTTATTTTCAGACACAGGCTCCCAGATCCCAACACAGAGTCCTGGCTTCTGAGACCAGCTGCCTATTTAAGGACAGCCAGGTGCTGCCAACACCCGGACCAGCACTTAAAATCCGGTCCGGTATTTGACCTTACCCAGCAGCACACGCCGGGAGGAAAATACCTGTTTTCCCAGACAAAACCTCTCACTGTGTCACAAGACCAAGAAGTGGCGTCTATTATTCCTCTTAGTGGCCAGTGCGAAAACTGCAGGATTTTATGTTTTTTGTTTAAATATAGATAGTGACATGGAAAATTAAAAATAATGTCGTCCAAAATTCTTTAAAAATGTATTAAACATAAAAACATGATTTAAACAGTAGGTCATTTTCTGATGACACAGATCCTTTAACAGGTTTTCTGTGCATTCGTCTATATTAATCTCGTGCAACTGATTTTCTAACCAAACATCTGACAGTTCTGGCCATTTTTCTGAAGTGTGATGATTGTCAAGATCACACAGTCTTCCTGGCGCGACAAAAACTCCTGATTATATTACTGTACTTTTGCCTCTGTCTGTGGATAATCCAGGATCAGGCAATTGTTAATCTGGTTTGTTCTGTTAAAAAAATTCTAACAATCTTTTTGTTCTGTCATAATCGTCTTGAAAAATGTACAGTATTAACCACCGGAAAGTTCACTGCGGTGATGTAATACTACGTAGATGTACTGCTGATCACGTACAGAGGTTCTCACTACTTAGGAAGATTATTTAATGTGCTAGATCTTTCATATCCTGGATCACATTCTCTAAGCTTAAAGGGGTTGTCTCACTTCAGCAAATAGCCTTTATCATGTACAGAAAGTTAATACAAAGGCACTTACTAATGTATTGAGATTGTCCATATTGCCTCTTTTGCTGGCTTGATTCATTTTTCCATAGCATTATACACTGCTTATTTCCAGGGGTTACGACAACCCTTCAATCCAGCAGCGGTGGTCGTGCTTGCACACTATAGGAAAAAGTGCTGGCCTTTCCAGTCGCTGGGACCGTGGGAGCACAGATGCGCAGCAACTCCAGTCCTGGCCACCTCTTATCAGTGCTGCAGCAGTGGCCATAACCCCTGGATACAGGCAGTGTATAGTGCGATGGAAAAATGAATAAAGCCAGCAAAGTAGGCAATATGGACAATGCCATTTGCTGGGTAATACAACCCCTTTAAACAACAGCCATAAATCTGTTATTTTCCATCACATCTATACTAGAAAACCAAACAAAAACAGCCGTAAAATAAAAGATCATGTGCGGGAACATAACTGCAAGACCAAACTACAAATCTTTATTGTCTCATATCCAAAAAGACATACAATACATAAAAAGAAGAAGAAATAGAAAGCAGTGCAGATCATTGCTGTGAAAATGATAGCCCCACTGAGCTCTAGGTCCGCATGTATTATATTAGTCCATCTCACTTAGAGATATATAATTAGTAATATTAAATATTCAACCAGTAATACAGAGATATGAACTGAATCACTCACTAACACTATTAACTAAGTAGTATTAGAATCCAATCCCCAACAATTTATCATATTGTCATAAACATATAATGGGGAAATGATCAGACCAAACTACTATCAAAAACAATCCAAAAATCTGGATGGCTTCCCTAGTTAAAATAAAACCGGAAGGCATGGAAGAGAAAAGTTAAAGAGCACATACAGACCAGGAGTTGGGGGGAGCAGAAAAACCCTGATGTACGTTTCACCTTGCTTCCTCTGGGGGTATATCAGTCTGAACTAACGCGGAGTGGCTCCCGGCCTCCTCCCCCTTAGGTGCGTATGTGCGGTATGTTAGGGATGAGACTGAGCTGGCCTGGCTGATAATGCGAGGTTTGGTCACATGTCCGAGACTTCAGAAGTGATCCCCCGTTATATTGCGGGATTTCGCTGCCATTTTATAGCCACACATGGCTAACGGCCCACTTCCTCTAGACCAGGGATGCACAACCTTTTTTGGTTCGGGGGCCGCATTGTCACATCGCACTATTTCAAGGGGCCGCAAAAAAAATAAAAAAGTTAATCAGCGCTTGTTTGCATCATCCATCACAGTCATTCCTTCCTATCGGTAGCACATTCCTGAATAATAATTGTACATCTTTCATCCTGATAAAGTATGCAAATCAGCCGACAAACAAGTGATTCCTTGTTTTTCGGCTGATTAGCCGCTCGATTATACCGGCCAGATATCAGGAACGAGCGATCCTATGAACACTTGTTCCCAGTAATTGTCCTGAATATCGTGCTGAGTAACAGGGGCTTAGAGATTTCCTGGTAAAAAAATGAATTTTAACACGTTCCTGCAGCATAGGCCTGAAACAGACGATTCATACTTTCCTGCTCCCTACATCCGGCTGGCTATTGGCATAGTCACTTGCACCTCTCCAGCCATTGACTGGCTTTAGTGGTGATGTGGCCACAAGCAGAATTCCACCGCTAAAGTCAGTCATTTGCTGGAGGTGTGCTCCGGGGACCAGAAGATGGAGACAGTGAGAGCAGCAAAGTAGGAATCTTCTGTTTCTGGGACTATGCTGCAGGAACTGGTCAAAAATCATTTTAACTAGGAAACTCTTTTAAATGGCGACGTTTCCTTCCTGTCTCCTATTCACAAATGAGCTCTTTATTTCACTGCAGGGGACGCCACTCACTGGTTATTACCACCTCCTGCACCCCCAGATATACTGTAGGTGCCCTGCTATAACCAGTAAGCACTTTCCCTGAAGGCTCACACACATGGCCATTGTTTTAGTCTGCATCTGATCCACATTTTTGCAATGTGGCTTGGATGCAGACCCGTTCACTTCACTTCAAGGGGCCGCAAAAGATGGGGGCATCCGTTACTCCATTCTGCAAAATGCAGAACACACATGGCTGGTGTCCTGCGGACCAGAAGAAAAAGTATGTGTGTATGAGGCCTTACTACCCGGGAAAGCATTTATTGGTTAACCCTTTAATGACCAGGCCTGAAAAGGCCTTAATTACCAGTCACTTTTTTGTGATTTAGCACACGTGGTTCAAAACTTGTAACTTTTTTATTTTTTGGACTACCAAAATAACTTTTGCAGCTTTTTATTACATAACACATGGCTTTTGAATATATTTTTTTTTGTTTTATTAGGGTCAAACTACTTTTTTTTTAAAGTAATTTTTAATCAAACTATAGCTCATTCTTTAAATATGCAAATTATTATAATTAGTTCCCTATACAGGGAGTGCAGAATTATTAGGCAAGTTGTATTTTTGAGGATTCATTTTATTATTGAACAACAACCATGTTCTCAATGAACCCAAAAAACTAATTAATATCAAAGCTGAATATTTTTGGAAGTAGTTTTTAGTTTGTTTTTAGTTTTAGCTATTTTAGGGGGATATCTGTGTGTGCAGGTGACTATTACTGTACATCATTATTAGGCAACTTAACAAAAAACAAATATATACCCATTTCAATTATTTATTTTTACCAGTGAAACCAATATAACATCTCAACATTCACAAATATACATTTCTGACATTCAAAAACAAAACAAAAACAAATCAGTGACCAATATAGCCACCTTTCTTTGCAAGGACACTCAAAAGCCTGCCATCCATGGATTCTGTCAGTGTTTTGATCTGTTCACCATCAACATTGCGTGCAGCAGCAACCACAGCCTCCCAGACACTGTTCAGAGAGGTGGACTGTTTTCCCTCCTTGTAAATCTCACATTTGATGATGGACCACAGGTTCTCAATGGGGTTCAGATCAGGTGAACAAGGAGGCCATGTCATTAGATTTTCTTCTTTTATACCCTTTCTTGCCAGCCACGCTGTGGAGTACTTGGACGCGTGTGATGGAGCATTGTCCTGCATGAAAATCATGTTTTTCTTGAAGGATGCAGACTTCTTCCTGTACCACTGCTTGAAGAAGGTGTCTTCCAGAAACTGGCAGTAGGACTGGGAGTTGAGCTTGACTCCATCCTCAACCCAAAAAGGCCCCACAAGCTCATCTTTGATGATACCAGCCCAAACCAGTACTCCACCTCCACCTTGCTGGCGTCTGAGTCGGACTGGAGCTCTCTGCCCTTTACCAATCCAGCCATCTGGCCCATCAAGACTCACTCTCATTTCATCAGTCCATAAAACCTTAGAAAAATCAGTCTTGAGATATTTCTTGGCCCAGTCTTGACGTTTCAGCTTGTGTGTCTTGTTCAGTGGTGGTCGTCTTTCAGCCTTTCTTACCTTGGCCATGTCTCTGAGTATTGCACACCTTGTGCTTTTGGGCACTCCAGTGATGTTGCAGCTCTGAAATATGGCCAAACTGGTGGCAAGTGGCATCTTGGCAGCTGCACGCTTGACTTTTCTCAGTTCATGGGCAGTTATTTTGCGCCTTGGTTTTTCCACACGCTTCTTGCGACCCTGTTGACTATTTTGAATGAAACGCTTGATTGTTCGATGATCACGCTTCAGAAGCTTTGCAATTTTAAGAGTGCTGCATCCCTCTGCAAGATATCTCACTATTTTTGACTTTTCTGAGCCTGTCAAGTCCTTCTTTTGACCCATTTTGCCAAAGGAAAGGAAGTTGCCTAATAATTATGCACACCTGATATAGGGTGTTGATGTCATTAGACCACACCCCTTCTCATTACAGAGATGCACATCACCTAATATGCTTAATTGGTAGTAGGCTTTCGAGCCTATACAGCTTGGAGTAAGACAACATGCATAAAGAGGATGATGTGGTCAAAATACTCATTTGCCTAATAATTCTGCACGTAGTGTATGTGTTGGATCGTTTTATTATACAATATGTATAGTTTCACATGAATGGGGTGATAATTGTAATGGTTTTGGTTGGTGTGGACGTTTTTTTCTTTTATGTATTTTACAATATTTTTTTATATATATTTTTGTATTTTATTTATTTTGTATTTTTTTAATTATCACTTTATTATTTTTAAAATATATTTTTGCCACATAATATCACAGTGAACAATTTTATTTTGCACTTTTTCCTTTTTATAGTTTTCTTTTACTTGTATTTTCTTTCTTTTATATATTTTTGCAGCACTGTATGTCCCCCAAGAGGTTTATTAAAGACCTGGGGGACACTGACTTTTTTTTTATTTTGCACTTTTTTTTATTTTATTGTGTTTTCAATTTTTTTTTACTTTTAATATATATATTTGCTACATATTTTTTTTTTTTTGCACTATTTCCACTGTAACTGGAGCATCCAGAGGAGCCCCAGTTAAAGGGAAAACCAGCCTCCTGGGAAAGCTTTGTACAGGGCAGAGCTAGTGAGGCTTAACAGTGCTCTGCCCCTGACACCCGGCGATAATGTGATCGCCAGGTCTAAACTGCACAGCGTGCCGCAGAAGTGCTGATACACTGCTTCTGCCTTCTCCTCAGCTCCCCTGCTGTCTTATGATCAGCTGTGTTTCTGTCCAGGAGGACGGGGGCCGCAAACCTTGGCTCTGGGGGCCGTATGCGGCCCGCGGGTTGTGCATCTCTGCTCTAAAGGAACAACTTTTAGCAAATGAGGCAGTGGAAAAATGGCCCAAGGGTCATTGAAAAGGGTTTAGGTAGAAACACTTCTGTCCTGTGTGGGGGCCTGGTTTGATCCTTGCTCTGGGGCCCTTACTTCTCTATGTACACCACTGTCCAAGAGTGACATCCAGATGGCCTCACCTCCTCCAAAGAGACAAGGCATTTGATGGAGTTGACCTTCTTCGGCTGGAGCTACATGGTTTAGTGCCTTCTCCATAAAGACATATTGCAAAAAAGGACAAAAAAGTGAACAAACATATAGACAGCACAATGTATTGTGCCTAGACCCTCTGTAATCATATAATACCATTGAGCCTAACCCACATGAGTGCATGAACCCTGGTTTTAGATATGGCACACCAATATAATCCATGCGGAAGTGTCACAATATGAAAACATGAACAGATTTGCCCCCAAGTATGTAACGCAAAGTGTTAATGGGTTATACCTATTTGAAGTATATTTAATGAGGGTGAACTTTATGTGAACCTTGTTTTTACCCAAATAGTAAATGCTTAGAAAGGCTTGTAAAATGCAAAAACCCTCTCCCAGGAATCGGCCCAAGGTTTAATGGAGGAGCAGGTTTATCTATAATCTCACCCTTTAATTAGCGCTTTAATATATTTTTGATTATTTATGATGAAGGTAATGATTTCCTAAAAGGCGTTCACTAGTCTTTCCTGGAGTGGGCACTGGTTCCATAAGATGGTCTAAGTCAGGATGCCGATGGAGTCCAATTAGTTTGACTTCACGTTGCGTTAGTAGAGAATGGTTTATGGGCCTCTGAGGGTCCACTGAAGGCTGGGAGTTTTTTATGTGACATACTAATTGAAGAACTGCTGCATGTGTTACAGGAAACAGACAAATGCGGCTTAATGATGTTTTTTTTTCTAATATCGCATATTTTAGTGACCACACACATCATCTTTGCTATCATAGCATTATCATCTGCATGCTTTTTTGTAATGTCATGTTTTTTTTTAGCATCATATGGACATATATTGGCCATTACTTACTGCTGGCACAGATTTGGGGGTTCAGATCTCCCCTATACAGATAGTGGGGGACAAAGAGGTTCTTAGAGTCTAGGTTCTCACTTAGGGAACACTCTGAGGCAAATTTATGAATGAAAATGTACCAGAATTCTGGCCACATTTGAACGTTTTTAGCGGGGTACAACCTAGAGCAGGGATGGCCAACCTGAGGCTCTCCAGCTGTTGCAAAACTACAACTCCCAGCATGCAAAGACTGCCTACAGCTATCAGCCTACAGCAGGGCATGGTGGGAATTGTAGTTTTACAACAGCTGGAGAGCCACAGGTTGGCCAGCCCTGACCTAGAGGATATGGCCTCCTGGATGGTTTAGTTCATGTTACAATGAGACAGGGGGTGGTGAAAGTTAACATATGGGAGATGCATGTGGGATGTGATTAAAGGGGTCCTGTGTGGTCTTATTAGGGTTCGAATCAGGGTAGTTGGACTTGGGTTCAGATGGACCATTTGATGGGTAGAGCAGGTGGGGTGGGGGGGGGGGGTCTTGTTTCTCTTAGAAGCACATACATTCTAGGCACAACTAGGCACTCAGTTACCTTTTAGCTCACCTACTATTTTATCCATTATAACTTATATCCCAAAAGGTGCTCCAATGTGCACAAGGTCACCTTTACGTCCTTTTGCTCTATCGACCTTGTTGCTTTTTCTTTTCCTGGTCATTATTGTTACCTTTGTAGTAGCACATCCCAACATGCAGCTGAGAATTGGTTTTTGGAAACATGGGCACTGAAAACAGATCCCTTTTATTTATTATTTATTTATTTTACGCACTTTATTAGCGCTGCTGTACCCCGCTGCCCTTGACAGACATTAGCATCAAGCTGTCCAGAATGGGGCTCACAATCTAAGTTCCCTATCAGTATGTCTTTGGAGTGTGGGAGGACATAGAAACTCCATGCAGATGTTGTCTTTGGTCGGATTCAAATCTTAGCAAATCACGAATGACCAGTGAGGGAAAGGTGTGCAGCACATAGCTCAAACAATCTGTATGCATATGTTGCGGTCTATGACTACCATGCCCCATGTAGAGGGCATACAGGTGCAGTGACGTCACTTCCTGTCTTGTATGTTAATCATCACAGACAAGCTCTTCTCCCTGCAGCTGAGAGCTAATTAAAACATCTCTGTTACAAACACGACAAACATGTCTCCATCTTTTTTAGTGTAATTAGGAACTGAAGATGAAAAGCATTCAGTTATTGCCATGAGTGAGCTCAGACACAATGGAAGGAATTCCAGCTCAGGACAAGGAACACACAATAGTAGACATTATGAATGGAATGTCTAAACACCATTGAAACTGTCATCCACCTACAGAGGGGAAACTCATGATAGACAAGGAATTATAACCTCAAAATGACCATAAATCATTGAGAAGATTAGAGCGTGTGAACGGCAAGATTCCACATCCCTGGAATATTTGTGTGTTTTCTGAGAAAGGTGCTCCAAATATTTAACCCCTTCATATCTCGTTTCCTTTCTCATACAAACGGCAACAATTGAACAATATTTCCCAGAAGAAGTAACCAGTAGATCTAAGAACAGGATCCATAAGCTTTGCAGTGTCCAATGCTGTCACATTTAAATAGTTCCTGTCACCAGGTCCTTTACTGCATACACTCTGCATTGTTCATAAACCTAAAAGTAATGGTTTTCTTTATGAAGCTCTGTTCTCAAGAAAAAGTAAAAAAAAAAAAATACATGACAAAAATGTTTTTGGGTCTAAAATGACCAAACACTTTTTGATTGATTGAAAGCCTTTATTTTTATACCAAAATAGTGTGGCTCATTTACTGATTTACTAAACTGTAGAAAGTGTACATGTATACTGGACAGTCTAAAGATGCACCAAATTAATAGCGGTGGCTCATGCTAGATGATACATTTGGTCCGTGACCTTTGCTTTTATCTTCTGCTTGGTGTGCCTGGCTATCTTGGACAGTGGGGTGCCCATCAAGGGTATGGGATTAAAGAACAAGAACCAGGGCCATAGATTCAAGGAAAAGGTAGGCTACATGCACATGACCGTTCCGTTTTTGGCGGTTCCACAAAAAACAGAAGCCGTCCGTGTGCCTTAAGCAATTTACGGAACGGGCGGCCCATTGTAGAAATGCCTATTCTTGTCCACAAAACGGACAAGAATAGGACATGCTATATTTTTTTTGTGGGGCCACGTAATGGAGCAAAGGATGCGGACAGCACACGGAGTGAAGTGAATGGGTCCGCACCTGAGCCGGATACGGACGCGAAAAACTGTTGTGTGCATGAGGCCTTAAGCATAGTGCAAATTCTTACTGCAGAGGCACTTGGAGAAGCAGTTACCCAGGATCAGATATGCTGAAATAAGGAATTATAGAGGTTATCCAGTTAGTCAGGGCAGTTGCACCCCCAATTTGTGACACCTACTTAATGGGTAATCACATAAATAACATTTATATATAAATACGTTTATATATTAACAGTTTTGGCATCTTGGAATGCAGTGGTGCTAATTTATTTTTTATTGATTATTCTTACTTTTAATATTGGAAAAAGTGATTCGAATTTTTATACTGTTAATAATATTAAGATTTATTTATTTTTACACTATTATTTAAAGTCTTCCTAGGGGGCTCCCTTGATTTTGGCACATGGGAGCCATTCTGGCCCTGGGTTCTCTCCACTCAGATGTGTTGGTCACAATTAACTGATGGGTTAGATGTTGGTGATCAGCATTATCGCCGATCATGGACATTGCCTAGACATTAGCGGGCACTCTCAACTTCGGAATGTACACCATTTTTTAAGTGTGGACTAAATGGTTTAAAAACACCACATCAAGTTATCAGTGAATATTGTGAAATATTTCTGCAGCATGTGGCATAGATTTAAAAATTTTTATCCACGTCTCTGCTACTGTAACCTGTGGATTTTCTGCACGCAATTCCACTGCGGAAAATCATCAATCTTCACACTATTTGTAGCCGCACCCATAGCCATCAAATATCTAGGACAAGAGTTACAGGTATACTTGATCTAAGGCAGCTATTGGGGGGGGTTAATAACTTGAAGAAACATTCTGTAGTAAGTTAGAAAAAGTCAATTTTAGATGAAGAATAGGAGAAAATTTAAAGAGCAGGTTTTGAACCTGCAATTTGGAAGTGTTCTTAAAAAATCCTGTCTGCATAGGCGATGAAAAAACCATTCAAGCTGTGACAGACAGAAGAGAACCAAAACAGTCATATACCCACGAGACTGGAGAAAATTAGAGGCTGTTATCAGATAATGGAATAGTCTTGACAATTTCCTTTTTACACATCACCGCGTGGCCTTTATAAAGTAAAGCTGAGGGCACGATGAACTCATAAAATAAGCATTTGTAACTGGTAAAATCTTTGTGAAAACTTTATACAGACAAGTGTCTTGAAATCTGTGGGATTTTATGAGGCAGTGCTTGTAAATGATGTAAATTTACTCTGTGGAATCTTGTTCCTTTCTTGTATGATGTTTGTCTTGTTCTTTTATCTTGTCCTCAGGCAGGGATGATACAGAGGAAGTCTATTACATTTAAAAAAACTACACAGGACTTGGGCAGAGCCGGCATTTTGTTGCATTGTTATAGTGTTCATAGACAGAAAGGTTCTTCCCTGTTCTCTTATAATTGCCATTACTCTTTGCAGAAGCAATCTGTATTAATAGGAATAAAAACAGTAGGGGACCTGCTCACCTTTACTGGTTCTGCAAAAAACCCAGAGACAACACTATGAATAGCTGAGTATGTCTTTGTCGCTGCTCCACTCCCAACCTATATGTAATCCCCATGGATCTTTAGTAATAACAGCAGGGCAAAACAAGAACTAGGGGTATATTGGGTACTAAATTGACGAGATCCATTTTTTATAGGATGGGATTGAGATCTGGGGAGTTTGCTGTTCATGGACTCAAAATGTCAATGTTTTTTTTTTCACCAAGCCACTTGGTTCTCACTTTTGAGTTGTGACATGGTCCTCCATTATGTCAAGCCTTGTTTATCACCAAATTGCTCCTGCTTGGTTAGGATGTTTAAACCCCCTCCTACTCTATTCATAGCAGTGTTCCTAGGCAAAACGGTGAGTGAGCCCCTTCGTTGGATGAGAAGCAACCCCACACATAACTGGTCTCAGGATGCTTTACCGTTGGTATCACACAGGACTCACAGTAGCTGTGGACATTTTTCCAGATGTTCCTAAACACTCTGAAGGGGGTTTCATCAGAGACTATAACTTTCCCCCAGTCCAGTTTCCATCCTTCCGGCCGAATGTCAGCCTGTCCTTGATCATTTTCCTGGAAAGAAGTGGCTTTTTTACTGTCCTTCTTGACTCCAGGCCCTCATCCAAAGGCCTCTGCCTGATTATGCTTGCAGATGCACTCACACCTGCCTGCTGCCATTCCTGAGCCAGCTCTGCACTGATGACCTGATCCGATAACTGAATCCTCTTAAGGAGATGGTCCGGGCAGTTGCTGGACTTTCTTGGGTACCCTGAAGCCTTTTTTCCAGCAACTGAACTTCTCTCCTTGATGTTCTTGTTGATCCAATAAATGGTTAATTTAGGTGCAATCTTGCAAGCTGAAATACACTTGCCTGTGAAGCCCTATTAATGCAAAGGAATGATTACTGGACATGTTCTCATGGAGGTAACCATGGTTAACAGTAGAAAACAATTATTTCAAGCACAACCCCCCATCCTTTTTAAAGTCTGCTCTTCTAATTCAATCAGCATGACAGCCATATTAGCTGCCTTTTCCTAGATAAGTTTCTCCTGAGCTAACGAGAATATCACTGACATGATATTAGTTCATTTTGTGGCAGGGCTGAACTGCAGTGGAAATGGGGGTTTTGCGATTAAGTTGATTTTCATGACAAGGTATGACTTTGCACTTAATTGCAATTCATCTGATCACTCTTCATCATAATATAGTGTTAATGCAAACTGTCACCATAAAAAACTGAAGCTGCAAACTGTGTGAAAACCAAAATCTGTGTCGGTCTAAAAACTTTTGGCCGCAACTGTACAGAAATTTGGGGTGATGCTGAACACATTATAGTTGTGATACTGATACTTTTATGCTTTGTCACATGAGCATCTTTGCAACAGGAAGTGCTAGCCATATTGGTTGTCACTTTTGGATTATAGTTTTAGAAAGCAATGGTAAAACAGTCATTTTACCGATCATACAGGTGCCCACGGAGTGAATGGTTTCTACATACACGCTGAAGTATATTACAGTATACGGCATATATGACACAAATTATACTGTAGCTTTAAAGTCACTTGACACGAGACAAAAAATAATAAAGCAACATGTACAGTAGACGTTATCATGTGCGTAAAAAATTGGATGCAAGCTCTGGATGGTTGGGGGAAGAAGGGGGATTTACTTTCCTGGAAAAAGGATCCCTGTTTTATAACGCAGACTGACGAAAATAAGCGCTGTGACCTTAATAGACTTTACTTGCTTGTGGAAGCCTTGAATTCTAATTTTGCAGCAAACAGATTAGAACACAGTACTGGGCCTCCCTTGAGGGTTTAACGGCAGAAGTAAAAGTTCAGAATGATACATTTGCTATTCACTTTCTATATTTCAGCAACACACCATGGGGTTGTTTAACAATCTGTCTGCTGTATGATAGCACAATGAATGTTTCATGCAATGTCTGCATGTTCCTAAAACCAGATGAAAATTGACTAAAAGATTTCTTCCTGACCATGCTGACGAATCTTGACAATGGTATCTACCAACCAGAGCAGATACAGAACATTCTAATTAAGAAATGTGAACCAGTATGGCGCAGTCAGAGAATGGTCTGGCAGGAAAGCTTAAAACAATACTTGCTAGATCTTCTGCTAATGACTTCCATCTTAAGAACGCACAAAAAACACCATAGTGCCCAACCCCTTGGAGAGAGTATGTGAAACAGCTGGATACTGTCTGCAAAACCTATCCAGCCCACTGCAAGAATACATGTTGTGATCCTACAAGAGGCCCGTAGACAAATACCTTGGAATTGGTACAAACTTTAAAAAAAGAACTCCTTTGCATCAATTTTTAGGAAGACGATTGTATGCATCCGGAGAGAGAGGGAGATGGCAAACTGACCAGAGGGTAACTAAATCAGCATGAGGAATGGAGATGGTCAGGTCTACTCAGAAATATCAGTAAAGGTCAGTCCTGACACCCACTCAGGTATCTAGTAACCATTTTACACCATCCCTGCTGCATGACCCCTAACTGTGACCTGCTGGGTAATACCGCAACTGTGCAGAAGAGTATGATTTATATTAATATTAATGATATCTTCAGGTTACTCTTGCTTGTTGGCTTTTTACATACTGATATGAAACTTATAACCAATACATTGCTTTTTAAGTCTAGTATCATGCTGCATTATTGGAAGGGTCTTAAAGCAACCCTGGAAAAAAACTAAAAACTAAAAGTGGACCCATGTTGTAGGTGTGTCCAAATTGAGAGAAGGCAGGGACAATTGAAGTGGGTGGGGCCAACAATACCATAGTGCAGAACCAAATACCACAGTGCAGCACTAAACACTGCCTCAGAAGAACCATATTATACCACAGAGTAGCACAATATACCGCCTCTGCAAAATCAAATACCATGAAGATGGCAATACAGTTGAATTCAGGAGGGCACCTGTGGCGCCGGCCAGGTTGCATAAGTGCCTGATGCTCCTACATTAATTAATGCTCAGAGCATTAGATCTTTATGTAACTGATTGGTGGTCTCCTGGGCATTACCCCACTGGGAAGTTTCCCTATAGCATCTATGGTCTGTCCGCCCCTGATTATTAGAGCTATATACTCCTATAACCACAGATTTGGCTCTGGATAGAGATTTAGAAGTTGACTCACAGGTCAACAGAATCAATCAGCTTTTCATCTTCGACCGTGTCAAATTTGGAGAAATTCCGCCCAGATGATAATAATAATATTTATATAACGCCACCATATTCCGCAGCGATTTACAATTCACAAGGTTCATATACAAAACAAAATATATCACAACGTAACTAGCTAATATACAACTGAAACACTAGAAGTGAGGGCCATGTTCGCAAGAGCTTACAACCTATGAGGAAGTGGGGATGACACAAAAGGTAGTTGATTGTGATTAGTGTTGAGTGAACTTGTGTTTTAAGTTCAGCGTCTAAAGTTCGGGTTATCGAAGAATCGCGTTATGGATTGCGCTACCACAGACCATAAGTTATGGTCCATGGTAGCGGAATCCATAACGCGATTCTTCGATCACCCGAACTTTAGACGCCAAACTTAAAACAAAAGTTCGCTCAACACTAATTGTGAGATGTAGTAGTAGTCAAAACATTTTTGTACTGAAAGCAGTGGTGTAGGCCGATCTGCTTTGGGTGTGGGACTGTTAGAAGATCGAGTTCAGGTCTGAAGAGTGTGTGTGTGTGTGTGTGTGTGTGTGTGGGGGGGGGGGGGGGGGGGGTCATAGGGGAACAGTCATTTTAGGAAGCTTGATAAGCCTGCCTGAAAAGAGGTGCTTTTATGGCACATTTGAAGGTAGGGAAGTTGTGAATTGTCCTGATATTCCAGGGCAGAGCATTCCAGAAAGTAGGTGCAGCTCGAGATATTCTTGAGGCGCAGAAGACAAGAGCGAGCTAGTGATTGGATATGGGGAACAAAGGTAAGATCCGAGTCTAACATTACCCAGCGGAGGTGCTGCCAAGGATTTATAATAGTGCTGCAAACCGAAATTGAAATATCAAGTTTAGGTGGGTTAGTAAATGGGGAAAACACAAGAAGTTTTTTGAGAGATTCTGTTTTAGATACAGAGAGGACATGATGTTCGAGACGGCTGCCAGACAATTACTAGAGTAAAGCAGGGGTGATGTCAGGGGATGAAGTGTATAGTTGGGTAATGTCAGCATAGAGATGATACTGAAGCCAAATCTACTTCTAGTCTGTCCGATGGGGGCTGTGTAGCGGGAGATGAGTTAAGAACCTAGGACAAACCAAGAGGAACCCCAACATCAAGAGGGAGAGGAGAAGTAGAGACAGACAATGATCCACTAAAGGAGCAGCCAGAGAGATAGGAAGAGAACCAGGAGAAAGTAGTGTCCTTAAGGCCAATTAAGTGGAGCATGGTCAGGAGGAGTTTGTGGTCTACTGTATCAAACTCAGCAGAGAGATCCAGAAGAATCAGTAGAGAATACTCGCCATTTCTTTTTGCTGTCAGGAGATCGTTAGACACTTTAGTAAGGGCAGTTTATGTAGAATGGAAAGGGGCGAAAGGCAGATTGTAAAAGGTCAAGAAGAGAATTTGCAGAGAGATAAACTATTAAGCGAGAGTAAAAGAGATGTTCAAAGAGTTTAGAGATGAAGGGAAGGTTACAAACAGGTCGGTAGTTGGCAGCACAGATCGGGTCAAGAGATGTTTTTTTTTTTTTTTGTAGTGGAGTTATAATAGAATGTTTAAAAGAGGATGGAAAGATACCAGAAGAGAGAGAGGGGTTAAATATTGCAGTAAGGTGAGTGATGATAGCTGGGGAGGAACTGCTAGTGTTCTGACTTCTAGGATTCAGTTACTTATGCCATCGGTGTTTGTGGGGAAAAATATCACTTAATGGATTCGTCCCACCATAAATAAAATGTATCATCTATCCGCAGGATGGGTGAATAATGTCTTATCGCAGGTAACTCTAGCACTGGGACCATGACCAATCACTAGAGTGGGGATCCTAAGTATCTCAGTTTCTCCTCAACTGCAGTAAGGAGTAATTTGAATGGAGCTGAGGTCAAATCCATTCAAAGCCCATTGGACTGGAGTCCCCCCGTGATAAGGCATCTTGTGGATAATGCTGTGATTGTCGTACAATTGATACTACTAACACTGGTCACCATATATATCCAGTTGTGGAGGCGAACCTCCAGGAAAATAGAGAAAACTGTCTGAAATTAAGTGATTTCTCCATTCCATACAAGTGCCTCCACAGTCTGTTCACTGACTATAGATATTTTACTCCCATCAATCAATTCAAACCGGTATTCAGAAGGCATCTTTTGAGAATGCTTGTGGGTCGATACTACTAGATTGTTGCAACCAACTTTTATCTACATTGTATTTGAACTGTGCCCAGACAGGGTTAAATGCCACCTGTTCCTTATGGAGACAGCAGTGGGCATGAAGGAGCTCATTATGGGTCCTGTCCAAATATAGGCACCCTTTATTTACTGACAGATTATTTTCCTTTTGTGTCTGTTCCACATGGTAGACTTAAATATTCCTCTGCGCTCACATATATCATAGGAAAATGGCACGCTGAGTTTAAATATTACAACAGATTGTGCTCTCCGCTCCCTTAGTGCCTGTAAAATAAGTGTCAGTTATACACACTGCTCATATGTTGATTCATACTCTTCTCGCGCAGTCTCTGTTATATACACTAGAACAATGTTCAAAAATGCACTGACATCGCTTCCAAAGTCTTCAGCTGGGGGGAATGTTCTTTATATCAATTTTCAAATCTCCTGCTCGCAGGAAAGATTATGTCTCAGACAAAACAGTCTGTGAGTGACTTGTGTGGGCGAACACAGGTGGGTGTTCTGCTCCTTCTATGTTACAAAGCCATACACCACTTATACTTGAGTTCACAAAATTCCATACGCAGCCTAAATTCTCCCCTCTAAGAAAGAGCCCAGAATCGGAGTATGTAACCCACAATTAAAAAATGGACATCTGTCTTGTTTCATAGCCCTCTCCTGGGGTTCCCCCTTCCCCCAAATGGTCCAAGAATGAAAAAGAACTAAATTGGTTTTGTAGAAGTATACTGTATGTTTTTGTACAGAGTAACAAAATCAAAACTCCTAATATTAGAAGATAGACTATGTCATAATCTATGGCTCTTTAAAAGACAGAGGCACTAAGGCTAGGGTCACACAACGACATGTGTTGCGCGACACATAGGGTACAACTACACAGCAAATTTTTATAATGATAGTCTCTTTTACGACTTTCTGTGTCGCAGTATAGACTATAATTTAAAAAATTGTTGCGCCACTTTTGAGTATCAAGAATTCGCTCAACAACTGTCGCCATGTAGCCCTAGCCTAAAGCTGTCCGCACACCTACAATCGCTGATTTCATAGGGGATAAGAGACGAAGTCTCCTGTCAGGATAAACAAAAGGACGTGTTGGAACCAAAGGGTGCACTCACGACCTGCGGGTTTTGTTGCAGAAATTTCCGCAACTGAAAATCAGTTCAATTCATTTGAATGGGGCAGCAAACACGTGGATTTTCATAAAAATCCAACAAAATCCATAGTGTGTGAATGCACAGTAACAGAGAGGAAGATCAGGACACCTCCAAACACTATAGTCGGCTGGTTCCATCGAAATCAAGGGGTTCAGACTATTTTCACCTAAATGTGTATGGCCACCTTTACATGATGACTGCAACATTTTTGTAGCACTTCTGCTGTGTTGCATTTGTTTCCTTCTAATGGACAATTGGTGCAAAAGCCCAGGGACGTAACTACCATAGTGGCAGACCATGGGACTGCTATGGGGGCCAGGGCAAGAGGGGGCCCAGTTTTAGTTGGGATCATCTCCCCTTCTACTGGGGGTGAAAACTTGGTCAGGACTCTACCCTCCAAAGGAACAACTTTTGGCAAACGAGGCAGTGGAAAAAATGGCCCAAGGGTCATTGAAAGGGGTTTGGGCAGAAACCCTTCTGTCCTGTGTGGGGGGCCTGGTTTGATTCTTGCTATGGCCCTTTACTTCTCTATGTACGCCACTGCAAAAGCCTATAGACAAACATACTTGTTTTGCCACTTTGCTGTTTACTACACATTGCCACAATAGACACCTACAATTATTACCATATGACCTGGATTAATTGATTCTGTTTTGTGGTAGTTCAACCCAAAATAGGTCATATACAGTAGGATTTAAAAAAAACAAGAAAGAGGTTGACCATCTTAATGTGTACGGTGTATCCCACTCTTCTCCCGAATGGGTCCCGATCCTTTGTTCTTACTGTAGATTCGCCTCCACCATAAGTATCTGTGTAAATATCAATCCTAACATTACCCTGACACCATGTCTGAGCATGCTGGGAGTTTTAGTTCTGCAACAGCCCAAGAGCCACAGTTAATTACGCTGATAAAAATAAATAACTGATTAATACTCAGAATGAGGATAGATTCACATCTCAGTTTGAAAATTCTGGTAATCTGTGGCAGCAACGGTATTTCTTCAGCATAAAACCGGCATTTATGTCAGAAACTGCTGGATCCCATTATAATAGGGATCTGGCAATGCCCGGTTGTTTCAGACACTGCAACTTCGGTAGTCTAGATTACCAGATTTACCAAATGTGAACGAAGCCTTAGGTGTCCTTTATTATTCGGCTTGTGGCATATATTTTTCCTAGACATGCCACTGGAATATCACAGGCAGGAAGGCGCATTCTGTAGCACAGCTGGCAGGGATGCAGGGCTCCTCTTCAATTATCTCATAGGGTTAGTATCATAACTTGTAATTACTCTCCTCCCACCTGACAAGTGGATATGCTCATTGTGTGCCATTATTCTTTTCCTAGTCTGTGCCATATTTGGAGGACAGGCTTTTCTTGGACCTGTACGTCCCACATAGATGCAGCACTTATTTCAATTTGTTTTCTGCTAGAAACCTCTCAAGCTCATTTATCTTGTGTGTATAATACAAGTCTCATAAACAAGCACAGCAGAATATATACAGAGATATCCAATGTAAACACTATAAAAATATATCCCTGCTATTCCAGCTAATTAGTCCTTTAACTGGATGGGAATCAGTTCAGTGTCTGATAAGGAAATTGCCACTGTCAAGATTACAGCAATTACCAGAGGATATTGTGTAAGATGTTTAAAAGGACAGTTGATCCTGCATTATATACCGTACATCAGGCGATATCTGTGACATATATGTCTCAGACATGACTTAAACAGGGCCAGGATAATACAGGCAGACATAAATGCTGTCACATCCACATGTAGATCCACCTATTAGTCACAGTTTGCATGCATTAAACGATCGCTGTTTACACAAAGAAAATGCTTAATGACCAACAATGATTTTTGTGCCTACATAAACGAGAATTCAACCGACTCACTAGTCGCTCAATCGTGCACTTTTGCACGATTGAACGAGAATTGACACGATAATCAGATTGTGTAAAGGTACCTTTAGGATATGTTCACAGGGCTTAAATGTCACATGAACTTTGGCACATAGTGCATGCTGTCATCCACGTGTTGTTTCCAATAAGAATCTGCTTTGCCATTCATACAGCTGCAAATTTGAAATTCACATCAACATAAAATCCCCCAAAATCCATAAAAAACTGTGGTCAGTAGCTGTGTAGATTAGTCCTATTGAATGGGGCTAATCTGCTATTGGATTGGCGACAAAAAAAAAAAATTGCAAATCTGCATGCGCATGCCTTTTGGTTTGGAAAAAAAAAATAACTTTTCGTGACTTATTATGGAAGAATTCTATGGGAAGATGAGAGAGGTCTCAAAGATGCCATACTTCGGCAATGGCATTTAATGAATGTCTGAGATTCCAGGATCTAGGCCTCCAAAGGGGGTCTCCGGGAATTAGGAAAATGAAAATACTTGAAAATTACTTTATTATAAATATATTCCTAAGTACCTTTTATTAGTTATAATGGCTTGTTTTGTCTGGGGAGCAATCATTAGGAAAAATAAAATGACCGCCGTCCTATTAGTACACGTTACTTCACAACACTGAGCTAAATAGCTGCCTCATCTACTTCTATGATCCTGAATACAGTGTAATATGATCTTCAGCTAAATCTCTGTAGAAATGGAGTTCATAAGGAGACATGAAGTACAGAGAGAAGGGAAGGGGGGGGGGGGGTAATGTGGATAATGAGCAGCAGCACTTGTATGCAGTCTCCATTACCACATTCTGTCCTCTCTGTACTTCATATCTCCTCATGAACTTCATTCCCACAGAGATTCAGTGAAAGTTCTTATAATCTGTATTCAGGATCATAACCCCTGATGAGTAGGAGAGGAGGATGAGGCAGCTCGTTACCTCAGTGCTTGGAAGTTACTTGTGCTCCTGTGTGATTAGGACAGGTTTTGTGTGTATTAAAAGGACAGCGGCCATTTTGTTTCTCCTAATGATTGCTCCCTAAACAAAATGAGCCATTATAAATACTGTTGAGCAAACTTGTGTTTTAAGTTCGGCTTCTAAAGTTGGGGTTCGGGTTATCGAAGAATCGCGTTATGGATTCTAAATTCCGTTATGGTCTATGGTAGCGGAATCCATAACGCGATTCTTCAATAACCCAAACTTTAGACGCCAAACTTAAAACACAAGTTCCCTCAACACTAATTATAAATAATAAAATGTATTAGGGAATATATTTACAATAAAGTATTTAAGTATTTTCCTTTTCTAAATTCCTGGAGAACCCCTTTAAGCTGACCATATATTTAAGGCAGTGATCGGCTGCATTGCGGCCAGTTAGTCATCCATGGGATCATTCATATGAAAGATCACAACTGAAACATACTAGACTAAACTGGCCAACCATGAAGTCAATTTTTATAAAAACTAATGACTCCCTGGTCATTGAGCACAGTGACAGATGATCAGGTGAATTCAGATGATCAGGCCATAAAAATTCAGTTTTGGCCGACAATCATGAACGATTGTTCTAGCTTCGGCCAACTGGAGCACCAGTGTCTTCTCAAACAGAGGACTGGTTATCAGTGTAAAAGTCTTGTAAAACCCCTTAAAAGGGGTATCTGGGTTTAGGGCTTTTACCGTACAGGTGAAACTCGAAAAATTAGAATATTGTGCAAAGTTCATTTATTTCAGTAATGCAACTTAAAAGGTGAAACTAACATATGAGACTCATTACAGGCAAAGTGAGATATTTCAAGCCTTTGTTATAATTTGGATGGTTATGGCTTACAGTTTATGAAACCCCAAAGTCACAATCTCAGGTCCCCTTTTCTCAGGGGGTATGGATTAATTAGCTGACTAGAGTCTGACACTTAGAATATTAGAATATTGAACCTTTTCACAAAATTCCAATTTTAAGTTGCATTACTGTAATAAATTAACTTTTGCATGATATTCTAATTTCTTTACTCCGATGCTCCCCCTTGCGTTGCACTGCATTGCGTAGCGCAAGGTCTGTTTGTTTACTGCCAGTGACGTACTGGGCTTCACATCACCAGGGGCGTAGCTATAGGGGGTGCAGAGGTAGCAGTCGCTACCGGGACCAGGAGCCTGAGGGGACCCTTGTGCCACATAAGAAGACACTGGTATTATGGAAAGTGCATGCTGGTCAAGTTAGGCTACTTTCACACTTGCGTTCGGGGCTCCGCTTGTGAGTTCCGTTTGAAGGCTCTCACAAGCGGCCCCGAACTGATCCGTCCAGCCCTAATGCATTCTGAGTGGATACGGATCCGCTCAGAATGCATCAGTATGGCTCCGTCTGTCCTCCGCTCCGCTCAGCAGGCGGACACCTGAACGCTGCTTGCAGCGTTCGGGTGTCCGCCTGGCCGTGCGGAGGCAAACGGATCCGTCCAGACTTAGGCTCCTTTCACACTAGCGTTCACTGGTCCGCTCGTGAGCTCCGTTTGAAGGAGCTCACGAGCGGACCCGAACGCAGCCGTCCAGCCCTGATGCAGTCTGAATGGAGCGGATCCGCTCAGACTGCATCAGTCTGGCGGCGTTCAGCCTCCGCTCCGCTCGCCTCCGCACGGACAGGCGGACAGCTGAACGCTGCTTGCAGCGTTCGGGTGTCCGCCTGGCCGTGCGGAGGCGTGCGGATCCGTCCAGACTTACAATGTAAGTCAATGGGGAAGGATCCGTTTGAAGATGCCACAATGTGGCTCAATCTTCAGGCGGATCCGTCCCCCATTGACTTTACATTGAAAGTCTGGACGGATCCGTCCGAGGCTATTTTCACACTTAGCTTTTTTTTTGCTATTTTAATGCAGACGGATCCGTTCTGAACGGAGCCTCCGTCTGCATTATTATGAGCGGATCCGTTCAGAACGGATCCGCCCGAACGCTAGTGTGAAAGTAGCCTTACAATGTAAGTCAATGGGGACGGATCCGTTTGAAGTTGACACAGTATGGCTCAATTTTCAAACGGATCCGTCTCCCATTGACTTTCAATGTAAAGTCAAAACGGATCCGTTTGCACTATCATGAACAAAAAAAAAAAAAAAAAAAAAATTATTATTATTATTTTTTTTTGTTCATGGTAATGCAAACGGATCCGTTCTGAACGGAGCCACCGTCTGCATTAATATGAGCGGATCCGTTCAGAACGGATCCGATCGAACGCTAGTGTGAAAGTAGCCTTAGGCTACTTTCACACTTGCGCTTGATCGGATCCGTTCTGAACGGATCCGATCATATTAATGCAGACGGAGGCTCCGTTCAGTACGGATCCGTCTGCATTAATAACTTAAAAAAATTTCGCAAGTGCGCAAGTAGCCTGCGCGGATCCGTTCAGACTTTCAATGTAAAGTCAATGAGGGACGGATCCGCTTGAAGATTGAGCCATATGGTGACATCTTCAAGCGGATCCGTTCCCATTGACTTACATTGTAAGTCTGAACGGATTCGCACGCCTCCGCACGGCCAGGCGGACACCCGAACGCTGCAAGCAGCGTTCAGCTGTCCGCCTGTCCGTGCGGAGGCGAGCGGAGCGGAGGCTGAACGCCGCCAGACTGATGCAGTCTGAGCGGATCCGCTCCATTCAGACTGCATCAGGGCTGGACGGAGGCGTTCGGGTCCGCTCGTGAGCTCCTTCAAGCAGAGCTCACGAGCGGACCAACGAACGCTAGTGTGAAAGCAGCCTTACACCTCTGGCTGCAGGGAAGGGGTTAGGTCAAGAATTTGGCATGAGGGGGGTTGGGGGTGCAGTTTCAATTTTTGAAACACAAAGGTCACAAAGCACTGAGGGAAGGGGGGCCCAAGCTGAAATCTTGCACCAGGGCCCACGAGCCTTTAGCTACGCCCCTGCACATCACTATGCTTGGCGGAGACTTCCTTGTCTGCTGGAACAGCCCGACGGAATTCACACCAGAGGTGTGAAACTTGCTAATGCCTACTTTCACACTGGCATTTTGGCTTTCCGTTTGTGAGATCCGTTCAGGGCTCTCACAAGCGGTCCAAACGGATGCCCTAATGCATTCTTAATGGAAAAGGATCCGCTCAGAATGCATCAGTTTGCCTCCGATCAGTCTCCATTCCGCTTTGGAGGCGGACACCAAAACGCTGCCTGCAGTCTAACGAAACTGAGCCAATGGTTGACTTTCAATGGTGTTCAAGACGGATCCGTCTTGGCTATGTTAAGGATAATACAAACTGATCTGTTCTAAACGGATGCAGACGGTTGTATTATCTGAACGCATCCGTCTGTGCGGATCCATGACAGATCCGCACCAAACGTGAGCGTGAAAGTAGCCTTAGACGGAAAAAAAGTACTGTATGCCGGACTTTTTTTTTTTTTTGTCTAAAAAACGGATCTCAGACATAAATCGCTGGATGCCAAATGTGCGTAACTGATGCACATGATCGTTTTTCTTTCTAAAGAATCCTTTTTTTTTTGTTTCTGTTCTTCTGATGGAACAGAGGAATGGAAAATAAAACTGTGATGTGAACTCTCCCTAAGGTGTATAGGAGTGTATGACCAAATGTCAGAGTAGAGAGAAGGATTAGCATGTTGCATTTCAACATGAGCAATACTTTGCTCTATTTGTAGATAATCTGTCTTTAGTAGTGTCTGGCAGCAACTTCTTTCCTTTTCCCCATTGAGAACACATGCATGAGCGTGCATGTGTATACGGAGGTATGTGTGCGTATATGGAGGTCTGTGTGTCAGGAGTAATAACTGTTGGCCACGCGGTCATCTGACTGCTATCTGAAGTGTATGGGCACTTTCATGTGTATCACCTATACTGCGGTTAGGTGGTAAATGTTAATGGCTAGAATACCTCTTTAACTAATGGACTTGGATGAGAGGGTACCTGATTTTTAAAATTGTATCTTAAAGGGACACCTCGAGCAGAAAGGGGCATTTTTTTAAAATTCAATTAGTGGAAGTAATTTTTTCTTGAGTCTGCATTGGAGAACTTTGCACCAAATTTATCACACAGCACTTTGTTAAACTTGGCTCATCTTTAAAGTGTCACTGTACTTTCACACTATTTCATATAATGTCACGATCCCTACTCAATAGGTCACGTCACTGGGGGGAATTATACTAGTGAGCTCATCAAGTTACCACATAAATTCCCACCCACCTATTCTAGATGACGGAATTATGCTAACTTACTCCCCTAGATTCTCACACCCCAATATTTTCTATCACAATAGCTGCCACCACCTATACTATAAGGCAATAGGAGCCTATACTCAGATATTCTCTCAATCCAAATTTAACACAGTAACACAGGTTATCTACAGACGTGGACAAAATTGTTGGTACCCTTTGGTCAATGAAAGAAAAAGTCACAATGGTCACAGAAATAACTTTAATCTGACAAAAGTAATAATAAATTAAAATTCTATAAATGTTAACCAATGAAAGTCAGACATTGTTTTTCAACCATGCTTCAACAGAATTATGTAAAAAAATAAACTCATGAAACAGGCATGGACAAAAATGATGGTACCCCTAGAAAACACAGAACATAATGTGACCAAAGGGACATGTTAATTCAAGGTGTGTCCACTAATTAGCATCACAGGTGTCTACAACCTTGTAATCAGCCATTGGGCCTATATATATGGCTCCAGGTAATCACTGTGTTGTTTGGTGATATGGTGTGTACCACACTCGACATGGACCAGAGGAAGCAAAGGAAAGAGCTGTCTCAAGAGATCAGAAAGAAAATTATAGACAAGCATGTTAAAGGTAAAGGCTATAAGACCATCTCCAAGCAACTAGATGTTCCTGTGAGTACAGTTGCACATATTATTCATAAGTTTAAGATCCATGGGACTGTAGCCAACCTCCCTGGACGTGGCCGCAGGAGGAAAATTGATGACAAATCTAAGAGACGGATAATCCGAATGGTAACAAAAGAGCCTAGAAAGACTTCTAAAGAGATTCAAGGTGAACTTCATGCTCAAGGAACATCAGTGTCAGATCGCACCATCCGTCGTTGTTTGAGCCAAAGTGGACTACATGGGAGACGACCAAGGAGGACACCATTGTTGAAAACGAATCATAAAAAAGCAAGACTGGAATATGCCAAACTACATGTTGACAAGCCACAAAGCTTCTGGGAGAATGTCCTGTGGACAGATGAGACAAAAATCGAAGTTTTTGCCAAGGCACATCAGCTGTATGTTCACAGACGAAAAAATGAAGCATATCAAGAAAAGAACACTGTCCCTACTGTGAAACATGGAGGAGGCTCTGTTATGTTCTGGGGCTGCTTTGCTGCGTCTGGCACAGGGTGTCTTGAATCTGTGCAGGGTACAATGAAATCTCAAGACTATCAAGGAATTCTAGAGAGAAATGTACTAGCCAGTGTCAGAAAGCTTGGTCTCAGTCGCAGGTCATGGGTCTTGCAACAGGACAATGACCCAAAACACACCGCTAAAAACACCCAAGAATGGCTAAGAGGAAAAAATTGGACTATTCTAAAGTGGCCTTCTATGAGCCCTGACCTCAATCCTATTGAGCATCTTTGGAAGGAGCTGAAACATGCAGTCTGGAAAAGGCACCCTTCAAACCGGACACAACTGGAGCAGTTTGCTCATGAGGAGTGGGCCAAAATACCTGCTGAGAGGTGCAGATGTCTCATTGACAGTTACAGGAAGCGTTTGATTGCAGTGATTGCCTCAAAAGGTTGCGCAACAAAATATTAAGTTAGGGGTACCATCATTTTTGTCCATGCCTGTTTCATGAGTTTATTTTTTTACATAATTCTGTTGAAGCATGGTTGAAAAACAATGTCTGACTTTCATTGGTTAACATTTATAGAATTTTAATTTATTATTACTTTTGTCAGATTAAAGTTATTTCTGTGACCATTGTGACTTTTTCTTTCATTGACCAAAGGGTACCAACAATTTTGTCCACGTCTGTATATGGGACCTAAAGTCCTCTGAAACACTACTGGTAACGTTATTCCCTCCGAAAGAGCAAGTTCTATAAGACCACAAGGAATGGACTTATTAATGATGAAATTTAATACACAATAGTGCAGTGCAATGCAAAAAGAAAGTGTCAGATAAAAGATAAAAACAAAATATACATACATTAACAATGCAGTGAACAGATAAAATAAACTGGATAAAATACGGAATATTGGCTTACTGAGATGCAGCAGTTAAACTCCGCCTGTGGGGACAGCTGAAGATATGGGCAGTCACTCCAAACGATGTGGATCCCCAAAATGGCTGACCATTACCTGTTCCCAAAACCCATTTTTATCCCACCTCAGCCGAGGGGTGGGTTGTGAGGGAACCACCCTTCTTTCGGTCCGGCCTTCTGGGACGTCTGATATTATTCAGGATTCTGCCCCACCTTCCCAGAAGACTAACTTAGGTGGCAATATGAATCACAGGGATTCCTTGCTGTATGACAGGGACTGCGGGTACAGGTATGATCCCATATTCTGAGTCGCTTTGTCCCGGTCATACAAACACCAAATATGATTGAGTTATGATTTCCAGAAGGCCAGATCCTGAATACCGAGAAATGCCTCATGTCCACTATGGGGTGTCTGGATTCTCCCCAAAGCCCATGTCAGGCTGAACACAATTACCAGGGTCCTGAGGATGTGGGTGTTATGAGGTCGGAGTTATGGCTTATTATATTATTTCATCCACCTACTGAATGGCTTAGACCACCTGCTGGGTCAGAAGTCACCATGTCTGGAGTTTGTTCTGCATTTAAAGTGGCCCCTTCCAGGTCTTCATTAGTATGCCCATATGGCCTATAAGTCACAGGCCAGCGCTAAATTAAATTTCCTCTGAGAATGTGGAGTGTCTCACCTTTTGCAGACAGGTTGGCACCCACAGGCACAATCTGCCTAAGTCCTTAATAGAGCAAAGACATTGACATACAATCAGCTATTGATAATGCAAGTCTAGGTGAATATGATATCTATCTATATATCTATCCATCTATCTGTCTATTTACCTCGGATTTAGTTACATATAATTTAATAGAGAACGGTTTAACTAGCACATTTCTAAATCACTTCATTTAAAAATATGCCTGCATCCACTAGTGGTCTCACTTCCTCCTAAGTTGCAAACCACAGCCTGTTGTCAGGCAAGATGCGTCCCTGGTGACAGAGACTCAGAAGATGGCTGAGATGAAGTGGGGACGTGTAACAGCTATCTGAGATTCTGAGCCTCATAAAACAACTCACTGCTTCTGAAGATAACAGGGGCCTTCTGAATTTCTGTAAGTGTGATTTATCTGTTCTATGAGCTTCGGAGATGAAAACAAACATAGCGGGAACTAAGGGAAAGGTTGTCCTAGCAGTACAGTGCTGACAGACTTCCAGATAATGAATACGTCCCTGCTTGTGAGAGAAATGCATCTAGCTATGCAGCTAAAACAGGGAATAATATGGCTGAAAAAAAAAAAAAAAGGGAAACACAAACATAACTTTTCTGTCATAGTTTAACTTTCAAACCTTTTTTGAAAACTCAGATACGCTTTAAACCTAATACTTTTGTTTACAAATGCTACTCCATTTTCCTGCACCACCACTTTTAAAAAAAAGTCCCAGTCATAAATCTGGAAATAGATAACCACTCCTACTTTTCCACCTACTTCTCAAAACTAGAGTTGTGCAAAAACGCAAAAAGTTGAAACCTCAAAAAGTCACAAAAGCCCTATATTGTGACAGTTGAAGACAAAATTCTGAAATGCAGGAAATTTCCCCCAATTTTTATAGAATTTTTTTTCATTTTTTTTTATTTCAGCAGCAATTGAAAATGAAATGCAAATATCGTACCAATCAGCACAAATGATAAAACCTCCTATACAGTTAGGTAATCCATTGTCATTTTAATGCTGCTGTGAGGGAATGAAATGATCTACATGGTAATCCTCATTATAGTGGTAGGCATAACAGCTTTTTTATTTTTAGTTTTCCTATATTGCTAGGCGTAGGTATAGATGTCCACAGATCAACATTACATTGATTAGTGTAATGTGTAATTCTAAGTCACACACCTTCTCTCCTTTCTGATCACAATGAGGGCCTGAGAGAGACCATCTGTCATGCTAAAAGGCCAAATAAAGAGGAATTTAAAGAGTCAGGAAGTAAAAACACATGATGTGACCTCAAAAAATTATACTCTGAAAACCATCCACCCATATTTTAAAAAAAAAAAAAAAAAAATATAAATTACCTAGCATATTCACACATAGGCTGTTAATTTGTGAAAAGAACATATTTTGATGCAAATGTTCCTGGAAACAAGTTCAGAGGACGTTGTCTTCATCTGAGAACTAATTACAATAAAATTATTATTGGTGTATGAATCAAATCCAAACTGCTCGCTGCTGTTCATGTGTCAGAAAATGTTGGAAATCTCTTTTACCATGGATTTATAAACTGGTTAAGCCTATTTCTCATAATGATTAAGGGTGAGTCACAGAATAAAGCCAGGGTCGCTGCCGAACATGTGTGTTGTGTGTGTTGGGTGTCTTTAGAGTGAGAACAGGACTCTTGACAATCCATTACCTAATATTCATACTCTTAGTTAGGACACATAAACGACTGGGTACAAGAGGGAGCTTTCATTATGCTGAGTGCCTAGGAGAAGGAAGAGGTCATCTCTGAAAGTGAACCACAGGTCATAGAAAAGTTAGAACATTTTTCTGCCGTGAATCAAATCCTGACCCATGAGACATTTTATTATTCAATTGTTAGTTCTTCATAGAAATAGCTGGAATCACATGCATAGTTTCCTATCATACACTTTACCGCTCCTGACACGCAACAGCTTCACTTTGTAGTTAGTTCTGTCTGACAAATGTTATTCAGGTATTTGAATACATTTTCAGCAATGCCCCCAACAGTAAGGCCTTATTCACACGTCAGTAAATCATGGACCTATCACGCATCCATTGACTTTAATGTGTGTATTCACAAATCTGTGGGACACCACGGAAGCATGCCCTATTTGGTCCGTTTTAAAGATCCCTCATGCAAATTACAGTCTATGAGTCTGTGAAAACCACTACCACAACACAGATGCTATCCATATTTGGTCTGTAATTCTCACAGACCATTGGTAGGAGATGTTGTGGAAACTAATTTTCAGCCTAGCAGTGTCCGTGAAATACGGATGAGACAAGGGGGGCAAAAAATGGACACACGGACCAGACATGGATCATTACGGATGAACCACCGACCATCTTGTCATGGATATCATCACGAATATGTGAGAGAGGCATAAGGTGGAGTAACTGTTCTGAGGAGCACAGTTATGGAGACTTACATTGTATTTGCAGAAAACAGAATATATTAGAAATTAATTAAACCTGCCATACACAAGAGCAGGGGCAGTTGACAATCCTGTGTGTAAAGGAGACATCAGACGCTGGATTTCATCATACCCAACCTTTGTTCCTCCTTGAGATGCATGATGCCAGAGCTTAAAGAGGACCTTTCATCGGTCCAAACATTGTGAACTAAGTATCCTGATATATACAGCGGCACCCAGGGATCTCACTGCACTTACTATTATCCCTGGGCGCCGCTCCGTTCTCCCGTTATGTCCTCCGGTATGTTCGGGGACTTTGTTATAGTAGGAGGAGACTGCCCTTGTTCTCCTGGGCGTGTCCTTCTCCCAGGCTGTAGCGCTGGCCAATCGCAGCGCAGAGCTCACAGCCTGGGAGAAAAAAACACCCAGGCTGTGAGCTCTGCACTGCGATTGGCCAGCGCTACAGCCTAGGAGAAAAAGACGACCAGGAGAACAAGGGCAGATCCCACCTACTATAACCAAGTCCCCTAAGTCTCCGCCTACTATAACCAAGTGACCGAACATACTGGAGGGCAAAGCGGGAGAATGGAGCGGCGCCCAGGGATAATAGTAAGTGCAGTGAGATCCCTGGGCGCTGCCGTACAGATCATGACACTCGGTTCACAATGTTTGGACCGATGAAAGGTCCTCTTTAAGGATATCTGTATGGAAGCAGCATTTCTATACAGATTTGGGCATTCAGGTAAATGTTTAGAGGTGTTGGGGTTCAAAGGAACTAGATGTCTGCTGATGGCTATTTTTTAGTATACAGTTTAGAAATGGTGTCTTGTAAAAAAAATACACAAACACCGCATATAGAGCAGTACCTTTGGGTAAATGAGAGGAAAGTGTTGGTACCACTCACCTTGGGAGGTTGTGCTGGGGGCACAACAACCCAACAAACAGAAATGTAAAGTTAAGGAATCTGCCGCCCAGGTGTTCCACTGGAAACAGTCCAGATGAACTTCATCTCAAAAAACTTGAAAAAGGGTATATGCTTTACAAATAGATGTTCCAAGGAATGGATGTCACACCAAGTCCATTTATTAAATGTGTAGAGAACGCGTTTCAGGACTGGACCAGAACTTTCATTACATTAATACAGAGGTCAATTGACCTGATCAAAGGACTG
Source organism: Bufo gargarizans (assembly GCF_014858855.1). Classification (NCBI taxonomy): domain Eukaryota; kingdom Metazoa; phylum Chordata; class Amphibia; order Anura; family Bufonidae; genus Bufo; species Bufo gargarizans. The sequence continues at coordinate 14,827,917 of NC_058090.1, read as the reverse complement.
GTCCAGTCCTGAAATGTGTTGTGTCTACACATTTAATAAATGGACTTGGTGTGATAACCATTCCTTGAAATATCTGTTCGGAAAGCAGCGACCAGGAGAGTCACTTTTTCCTGTTTTTTGGGATGACCTTTACACAGTTGATGTATGGGTAAAAAAAAAATATTTTTGGTTCCTGATCAGTGCACGCTCATTCATCTGCATTGACATGCAGCACTGATCTCCTCTGTATGGAGAGGAACAATCGTTAATAGAATCATTCATCCCAATAAAGAATTACTTTTTGTTGGTGGTACATTCCTGTTTACAGAGGATGATGTCCTGCGGAAAATGATGATTTTAGGTGTTAATTGAAAGATAACAATCACCCGACAAAAGAGGGTTTAGCAAGTGGGAGGAGGACATCCATTCTCAATTGCCCTGATCCAAATGGCATACTTGTTGTGTTAATGTCAGCAAGGGTAGATGGCAGGTGACATTAGTGGAGACATTGCTCAAAGTCCTACAAAGAACATATTTGGTACCAGAACGATTATACCATATCTATCCATCGGTTTCACTTTTTTGTTTTTGAGGATGTGATGCTATATAATTAATGTATCATATTTGGTGAGCATGTTCCATGATAGGCACCTTTTGGTCACATATTTATGCCATCATTTTCAATGTCTTGTGATCTACCTTTCATAAGATAATCTTTGTCTTCTGGGTGATAGGCCATTGGGCATGAAATATGCCATCTTTTAGTTAGCCCAAGTCATCCTCCTAGCCGAACGTATACATATAGCGGTCAAATGGCGTGGTTCAAATCTAGTCATCTCTGAAGTTAACCCTTTTATGACCAAAGATCATTGATGCCCCAGTGTCCAGGTCAAAATTTACAAATTTGACATGTGTCACTTTAAGTGGTAATAGCTTTGGAACACTTTTACTTATCCACGCCATTCTGAGATTATTTTCTCGTGACACATTGTACTTCATGACAGCCATAAATTTGAGTCAATATATATCACCTTTATTTATGAAAAAATCCCAAATTTACCCAAAAATTGTAAAAATTAGCAATTTTCTAAATTTCAATTTCTCTGCTTCTAAAACAGAAAGTGATACCTCATAAAATATTTATTACATAACATTCCCCACATGTCTACTTTATGTTGGCATCATTTTGGAAATGTTCTTTTTTTTTTTAGGACGTTACAAGGCTTAGAAGTTTAGAAGCAATTCTTAAAATTTTTAAGAAAATTTCCCAAACCCACTTTTTAAGGACTAGTTCAGGTCTGGAGTCACTTTGTGGGGCTTACATAGTGGAAACCCCCCATAAATGACCCCATTGTAGAAACTACACCCCTCAAGTTACTTAAAACCAATTTTACAAACGTTATTAACCCTTTAGGTGTTCCACAAGAATTAAAGGAAAATGGAGATGAAATTTCTAAATTTCACATTTTTTTTTAGCAGATTTTCTATTTTATTACATTTTTTTCTTTAACACATTAAGGGTTAACAGCCAAACAAAACTCAATATTTATTACTCTGATTCTGCGGTTTACAGAAACACCCCACATGTGGTCGTAAACTGATGTAAGGGCGCACGGCAGGGCGCAGAAGGAAAGGAACACCGTATGGTTTTTGGAAGGCAGATTTTGCTGGATTGGTTTTCTGAACACCATATGTTTTTTATTTTTCTACCGATCGTCTTGTGCAGGGGCTCATTTTTTGCAGAAGGAGTTGAGGTTTTTATTGGTACCATTTTTGGGTACATAGTATTTTTTGATCATTCATTATTACACTTTATGGGACATGGTGGCCAAAAAATTGGCTGTTTTGGAACAGTTTTCTATTTTTATTTTTTTACAGCGTTCATCTGAGGGGTTAGGTCATGTGACAGTTTTATAGAGCAGATCGTTACGGACGTGGCAATACCCAATATGTATACTTTTTCTTATTTATTTAAGTTTTACACAATAATAGCATTTCTGAAACCAAAAAAATGATGTTTTAGTGTCTCCATAGTCTGAGAGCCATAGCTTTTTTATTTTTTGGGCGATTGTCTTAAATATGGGCTAATTTTTTGCGGGATGAGGTAATGGTTTGTTTGGTACTATTTTGGTGTATATACGCCTTTTTTGATTGCTTGCTGTTGCACTTTTTGTGATGTAAGGTGACAAAAATGGCTTATTTTTTTACACCGTTTTTATTTTTATGGTATTTATTGGACGGGGTTGATGATGTGATATATTTATAGAGATGGTCGTTACGGACGCGGTGACACCTAATATGTGTGTTTTTATTTTAGTTTTTTTATAGGAAAAGGACATTTATTTTTTACATTTTTATTTATTTATTTTTACTTTTATTATTTTCAAATTTTTTTTTATCAGTTCCCTCTTGGATCTTGAAGATCCAGTGGGGCTGATGGTTGTACTATACTTTGCAATGCTCTTGCCTGTACCATGGCAACCGGACGCCTTTGCAAAGCGTCCGGTTGCCATGGCAACCATCGGGCGCTGCAATCGCAGCAGCCCTGATGGTTGAGAGAGGGAGCCCCCTCCCTCTATTAACCCCATAGATGCCGCTACTGCTGACACTCTGGAGCCGCCGCCATCACACACAGAAGGGGGACCGCATCGGGGGCAGGGGGCAGAGCTGGAAACGGGGGAGGGGGGGCAGCATTTTACTTATTACAGATCGAGGCAGGAGGGGGCGGACCGCATCGGGGGGCAGGATAAGAAGATGGACAAGAAGGGGGCACAGATCTGGGCAGGAGGGGGCGGACCGCATCGTGGGCAGGACAAGAACAAGAACGGGGCACAGATCGGGGGCTTCAAGAAGGGGGCACAGTTCGAGGGCTTCAGGACACATTACCGATTTCAGGCTCTGATCTTTTGCATCATTTTAACACTGCCGCGATCCGATTGGTTAGTCTGCACAGACTAACCAATCGGATCGATTGCCGGCAAGGGGCCACTCTGATTGGTCCCTTGCCGGCATTACTGCACTGTATGCTGTCCGTGACAGCATACAGGGCAGGGGCAGAAGCTTTAATCAAGATTAAAGAGCTGTCCAGAACGTATATATACGTGGTAGCTGCACGGGGTATGTGCAGCTATCACGTATATATACAGATTGCAGTCGTGAAGGGGTTAAGCACAGGATAGATAAAATGGCTGTCTACGAAAAGATTGCAGCAATCCAAAGCGATACTGTTGAGCATTATTTAAATGTATGGCAACCATGGCTCTTCTCCACCTCACATAGAATTTATTGTAACACTCTATCAGAGTCTCCTACCTTAGGGATGCCCTCCCTGTCCCAGGATTACCTCTACAATCCTGCGTAACCTATACACTTTAACCACCTCAGCTCCCCTAGCTTAAACCCACTTAATGACCAGACCACTTTTTAAAATTCTGCGCTGCACTACTTTCACGGTTTATTGCTCGGTCATACAACTTACCACCCAAATGAATTTTACCTCCTTTTCTTCTCACTAATAGATCTTTCATTTGGTGGTATTTCATTGCTGCTGACATTTTAACTTTTTTTGTTATTAATCGAAATTGACAGAAATTTTTGCAAAAAAATGAAATTTCTCACTTTCAGTTGTAATTTTTTTTAGATAAAACTACATTTCTATATACATTTTTCTCTAAATTTATTCTACATGTCTTTGATAAAAAAAATGCAATAAGTGTATATTTATTGGTTTGGGTAAAAGTTATGGTACAAAAATGTGAATTTCCGCTTTTTGAAGCAGCTCTGACTTTGAGCACCTGTCATGTTTCCTGAGGTTCTACAATGCCCAGACAGTAGAAACACCCCACAAATGACCCCATTTCGGAAAGTAGACACCCTAAGGTATTCGCTGATGGGCATAGTGAGTTCATGGAAGTTTTTATTTTTTGTCACAAGTTAGCGAAAATGATTATTTTCTTTTATTTTTTTCTTACAAAGTCTCATATTCCACTAACTTGTGACAAAAAATAAAATTTTACATGAACTCACTACGGAATACCTTGGGGTGTCTTCTTTCCAAAATGGGGTAACTTGTGGGGTATTTATACTGCCCTGGCATTTTAGGGGCCCTTAAGCGTGAGAAGTAGTTTGGAATCCAAATGCGTAAAAAATGCCCTGTGAAATCCTCAAGATACTCATTGGAATTTGGGCCCCTTTGTGCACCTAGGCTGCAAAAAAGTGTCACACATGTGGTATCGCCGTACTCAGGAGAAGTAGGGCAATGTGTTTTGGGGTGTATTTTTACATATACCCATGCTGGGTGAGAGAAATGTCTCTGTCAAATGACAACTTTGTATAAAAAAATGGGAAAAGTTGTCTTTTAGAGAGATATTTCTCTCACCCAGCATGGGTATATATAAAAAGACACCCCAAAACACATTGCCCTACTTCTCCTGAGTACGGCGATACCACATGTGTGACACTTTTTTGCAGCCTAGGTGCGCAAAGGGGCCCAAATTACAATGAGTACCTTTTAGGAGGGCATTTTTAGACATTTGGATTCCAGACTTCTTCTCACGCTTTAGGGCCCCTAAAATGCCAGGGCAGTATAAATACCCCACATGTGACCCTATTTTGGAAAGAAGACACCCCAAGGTATTCCGTGAGGGGCATGGAGAGTTCAAAGAAGATTTTTTTTTTGGGGCACAAATTAGTGGAAATTGTTTTTTATTTTTTTTTTATTTTTTCTCACAAAGTCTCCCTTTCCTGCTAACTTGGGACAAAAAGTTAAATCTTTCATGGACTCAAATATGCCCCTCAGCGAATACCTTGGGGTGTCTTTTTTCCAAAATGGGGTCATTTGTGGGGTGTTTGTACTGCCCTGGCATTTGAGGGTCTCCACAATCATTACATGTATGGCCAGCATTAGGAGTTTCTGCTATTCTCCTTATATTGAGCATACGGGTAATGAGATATTTTTTTCCCGTTCAGCCTCTGGGCTGAAAGAAAAAATGAACGGCACAGATTTCTTCATTCGCATCGATCAATGTGGATAAAAAAAAATCTCTGCCCAAAAATGTGCAAAAAACAAACAAACAAGGGGAAAAGCGTCTGCCAGGACATAGGAGCTCCGCCCAACATCCAAACCCACTCAGCCTGTATGCTCGATTTCTCCATTCACATCAATCAATGTGGATGAATAAAGCCTTGCCAGAATTTTTTTAATTTCTTTTATATACAAAGTGTTTGCCAAAGCATATAAACACCGCCCCTCAGCTCATAAGCCTCGGCAAACGTATATATTTTTTTACTGCAGAGGAGAAATCTCGTCTTGCAGCGCCGCATACACTGACTTTTGTGTAATCTGACAGCAGCGCAATGCTTCTGTCAGAATGCACATCAGTGCTGCAGCTGGTCGATCGGTTGGTCCACCTAGAAGGTAAAAAAAACAAAAAAACAGGCTGCAACGCAATAAATTTATTAACAATAACTTTATATAACATTTGAAACAGAACATTAACTTTTATAAACTTTATTGAACTTTTTTCTTTTTTTATAGGACAAACCTCTCCTTCCCCATGGGACAATGTGCAAAGCGCAAATAGCCCAGAGATGTGGCGAAGTACATTATGCACTTTGTCCCAGGTGAAAGGAGAGGTTTGCAGCAGCTCTGTGTGAAAGGGCCCTAAGAGCCCTGTGTGCCTGTCCTGTGTAACGCAATCCCTATGCTAAGTGTACCTGTGTGTGGTACTTCCGGAAACACTCCCCAAAGCATAGGGCAGGGTGGTCAGGGCAGTCAGGACAGAAATAGCGGGTGTTACGCCTTATTCCACTCCTGCTACAGACACTACATCTTTTTCGGGGCGACGCTTGGGTTGAGGTACCAGCAACGACATTGGGGAAATGTCGCTCGTGTAGACTGCTCACTACACTGGTGGTTGGGGCCACGGAACCTCCTGGATACAGGAGGTTCTCGATGATCTCTTCCTGAAATTTGAGGAAGGATCGTGTTCTCCCAGCCTTACTGTAGAGAACAACACTATTATACATCGCCAATTGAATTAGATATACAGACACCTTCTTATACCAGCGTCTGGTCCTGCGGGAAAGTAAACAAGGAGCCAACATCTGGTCATTGAAGTCCACCACTCCCATGAGCAAATTATAGTTGTGGACACACAGGGGCTTTTCAATGACACTGGTTGCTCGTTCAATTTGTATTGTCGTGTCTGAGTGAATAAAGGAGAGCATGTAAACGTCACGCTTATCTCTCCATTTCACCGCGAGCAGTTCTTCGTTACACAAGGCAGCCCTCTCCCCCCTTGCAAGATGGGTGGTAACGAGCCGTTGGGGGAAGCCCCAGCGAATAGGTCGCGCGGTACCACAGGCGCCAATCCGTTCTAGAAACAAATGCTTGAAGAGCGGCACACTTGTGTAAAAATTGTCCACATAAAGATGGTACCCCTTGCCAAATAAGGGTGACACCAAGTCCCAGACTGTCTTCCCAGGTAGTCAGGGCAACCGACCGGCTCCAGGGTCTGATCTTTACCCTCATAGACTCAAAATTTGTGCGTATAGCCTGTGGCCCTTTCACAGAGCTTATACAATTTGACCCCATACTGGGCGTGCCTGCTTGGGATGTATTGTTTGAAGCCAAGGCGCCCGGTAAAATGTATAAGGGACTAGTCTACGCAGATGTTTTGCTCAGGGGTATACAAATCTGCAAATTTGGTGTTAAAGTGGTCTATGAGGGGCCGAATTTTGTGGAGCCGGTCAAAAGCTGGGTGGCCTCTGGGACGAGAGGTGCTGTTGTCACTAAAGTGCAGGAAACGCAGGATGGTCTCAAATCGTGTCCTGGACATGGCAGCAGAGAACATGGGCATGTGATGAATTGGGTTTGTGGACCAATATGACCGCAATTCATGCTTTTTTGTCAGGCCCATGTTGAGGAGAAGGCCCAGAAAAGTTTTAAATTCGGAAACTTTGAGGGGTTTCCACCGGAAAGACTGGGCATAAAAGCTTCCCGGGTTGGCGGCTATAAATTGAGTGGCATACCGGTTTGTTTCTGCCACGACTAAGTCCAAGAGCTCCGCAGTTAAGAACAGCTCAAAAAACCCCAGTGCCGATCCGGTCTGAGCTGTCTCAACCCGAACTCCAGACTGGGCAGTGAAAGGGAAAACTACAGGTGCGGCTGAAGTTGGTGTCTGCCAATCAGGGTTTGCCAGCACCTCAGGGACTCTAGGGGCTCTACGGGCCTGTCTGTGTGGTGGCTGCGATGGGGGAACTAATGAACGCGCCACCGTACCAGCTTCAACTGCCCTTCTGGTGCTCGCCACTTCACCATGTTCTACGGCAGTGCTGGTACTAGGTCCAGGATGGGCTGCGCTGCTGCTGTATGCCTCACCACGTAATCCGACAGCGCCAGCCCCACTCTGCTGCCCTTGAAGCGGATCCTGCGCAACCTGTGGTCTAGCAACACGGGGCCGGGTACGCCTGGTCGTATCAGGGACCTCAACCTCATCGTCCGAACTTTGGGTCAGACTGCCACTGCTTTCTACAGGTTCGTATTTTGACCCGCTGGATTCATCAGATGAGGGTTCCCATTCCATATCCGACTGGGTCAGAAGCCTGTAGGCCTCTTCAGAAGAATACCCCTTACTTGCCATTTGGTCAACTAAATTTAGGGGGTATTCCCTGAGACTACCCAAGAAAAAAAGCAAGCCTGTCTTACAAATGGGAGGCTAGCGAAGTACAGGAAGCCGCTGCAATTGATAAAAAATATGAATAAAAATATGAAAAAAACTGATATTAAAAAAATATCAAAACAAAGCGCTTGTGTAGTGATTGTGCAGTTATAAAAAAAAGAAAAAAATTTTGTCACTGGGGCGGGCGTGGGTGAACGCACGTGTGGGCGACCGATCAGGCCTGATTGGGCAAACACTGCGTTTTGGGTGGAGGGCGAACTAAGGTGACACTAATACTATTTATAGATCTGACTGTGATCAGTTCTGATCACTTACAGATACTATAAAAGTACCAATGCTGATTAGCGATACGCTAATCAGCGAATCAGTGACTGCGGTGCGGTGGGCTGGGCGCTAACCGGCGCTAACTACCTAACAAAGGGGCCTAAACTAACCTAAAACCTAACCGTCAATACTAGTGAAAAAAATAAGTGACAGTTTACACTGATCACTTTTTTCCCTTTTACTAGTGATTGACAGGGGTGATCAAGGGGTTAATTGGGGTGATAGGGGGTGATCTGGGGCTAAATGTGAGGTGTGTTGTGCACTTACAGTTTATCTGTGCTCTCTGCTGGGACCAACCGACGAAAAGGAACCACCAGAGAGCACAGAAGCCATTTAACACACTATATTTATAAATATAGTGTGTTAAATGGCTTTTGATTTGATTTTTCAAAAGTCACCAGCCTGCCAGTGATGATCACTGGCTGGCAGGCTGGTGACGAACTTCTCCTGCAACGATTCCTGGCCCGCACTGCGCATGTGCGGGCCGGCTTGGTGCGTCATCTCGCGTCTTGCGAGATGACGCGCCGATGAGGAATAACCCGACCGCCCGCAGGACGCAATCCTGCTTTAGGCGGTCGGGTAGCGGTTAACAATCACTTTTACTGTGGAATAATTATAGTGTTTGGTGGTTCTGTTATAACTATGTTATTTGCCTCCTCTAGACTGTCATAGCTTATGGTCTTTTCTTACTTTGCCGCCCCATGCGAGGGGCTTACTCAAATTTACAGTCTTGTATAATGTTGGATTGTTTCACTGACTCAATGAAGACCTTTGAAGCTGAAAGAAGGTTTACTTCTTCATCAAGTTATTGGAGGCATCTTTACACAGGGCGATTATCGGGAGTGTTCGTAAAAAAAATTCTCCCCACTAATTATCTTGATTCTTGGCCTATGTAAAAGGGCCCTAATTGTCCTTTTTTTCTTACCCTGCTCACTTTCAGGTAGTTGCCTGGTGGGAAACCTTGTGGTTCAGATCATTCCTTATGAGATTCATGTCTAGGGTGGCTTGTCCCATGTTGCCTGCATCAAGCCAGGTCACCTTAAAATATGTTTTTTGTTATAGAGCTTTACCCCTACATTTTCCATTCTTTCATTGCAGCTAATTAATGGATGGTTACACAAAGTATCACAGGCTTTTGTTCAAATAAGCATTTAGCCAGCTAAACATATGTGATCTGGGCGGAGACACTTGGAAACTTTCCATTATTCCTGAACATCATTCAAAGTGTATGTTCCTCATAGACATATCCATACCGCTCCCTCCTCCTGATATACTGCCCCAGGATTCCCTGCAGAGTAAAAACAGATTAAACATAATTTATTTTTGATGCAAGCACAAGCAGACAGAATAATACTAATTTGATAGGGGTCAAAGCACACTTTTCAGAAGCCGTTCAGGAGAAACATGCAAGACTAAACAACTCCAAAACGCAGATAGTTGCCTGGGATTCTGCATTTGGAGATTGTTGCTATTATACTCATATGCACACATCTGCTTACATTTAAAATTAAAATATATAGGCATTCATGTTTTTCATCCACTTACAATGTTTTATTGCTGGATTTTTCTTCTTGAGTATTCAAAACATTATATTATTTCATTTTGCGTGTTGATCTTTATGTGTCAGTATATTACACGTCGCCCTTTCACCTTTAAGTATTGGTTATAATCCAACTTTAGGCTGAGCAAATAAAAAACATCTGAGAAATTGTAGTATTTTGATATCATTGGACTGAGACTGACCGACGGGCTCGGAGCTAAAGGGCTGTTTCTGCAGGAAAATGGATCAGGAACCAAAAGCATTTTCTCACGTTCCATTAAAGATTAAGAAAACCCATTTCTTCGTCAACAGGTGTCTGTCGGGTCATATCGAAGTTCTCAAATCTATCTTTATTCTTCTATAATAGAAATGTACTTCTCCGAGCCTGCTGTATAACAGATTGTGGTGCATCGGGCGCAGCGGATGTGATTCACGTGGCCATAAGTGTGGTAAATAGTTAATACAGTTGAAAAAAGACATAGGTCCATCAAGTTCAACCAAGGGATAGGTGGGGATGTGAATTTTGGAAAAAGGGGAGTGAGACTCAGATTACACAATTTCATAAGTAATATGTAATTTACTTTTATGAATTCATCTAAGCCTTTTTTTAAACTGTCCACTGTTCCTGTTGTGACCACGTCCTGAGGTGACTATTCTACAGATTTATAGTTTTTTCAGTAAAGCAGCCTTGACACCTCTGGAGACTGAAATTCTTCTCCAGTCGGAGGCAGTGTCCCCTTTTTCTTTTGAGGGGATTTTACATGGAACAGCTTTTCATCATATTTTTTGTATGACCCATTTATATATTTTTATAGGTTAATTATGTCCCCCCTTAGATGTCTCTTCTCAAGACTAAATAAATGTAATTCTTTGAATCCTTCCTCATAACCCTCCATGCCACTTATCAGTTTAGTCACCCTCCTTTGTAACTTTCCAGCTCCAGAGCATCCTTTCTATGGACTGGTGCGCACAACTGAACTGCATATTCCAGATGAGGCCGCACCAACGTAAAGTGGTTATAAAGTGAAAAGTTGTGGAAATGTCTGACTCTGTTGAAAACAGAATCCATGAGTATTATGGGTTTGTTTTATAATGAATCGTGACTGATAGCATTGTAACGGGAAACAATGCAAAATGAATCCACCTAGGCTATTTAACTACAGACACTGGAGAGATAGTGAATACCTGATGCGATGCATCTTTGGTCTTGCCATGTCACCACAACATTATCACATAAGAGCTGGTCCTGTGTTTGATCTTTTGCATGCTTCCATCTTCAAAGGAAAAGCCAATTCATTATTCTAATTTCAGGTTGATGACATACGCCTCTTGTGACAGACCATTACTAATTGCCAAGATTTATTCTCTGCATTTAAAGAAATGATGACTGATAAGTCCAAGCAACGCAACAGGCTAAATCAATGGCAATCTTACTGCTTAAGGTGGCTGATTTGGTTTCTTAATAAGAAAAATGAATGCAGGATTGTAAGGGCCCTTTTAACTCTGACACCTTGTCAAGTTCTGCAATAAACCTATGTGTTTTACAAGATGAGGTTTTATATATCTATTAATAGTGTTTGATTTATTGTGTTCAATTTTAATATCCCCTGTGAACTATGTATTTTGGGTGGTTACCTTTAGAGTAACCATTGGTAGTAAATTTATAATTACCACCTAACAAATCTATCCATTGCTCAATTGTCCTTGAGAGCTATTGATGAAATCAAAGTCATTTAATATTATGTTACCCTTTAATTATACAGTCCCAACAAGTTCCATAGAGAATGCGCCAATTCACATTTACTACAGGACCAAACATGCGTGGAAACCCAAACATCCCAACCATATATCTGTGTAACATGTCATTCGCATATCATGGGTATTAATATGGAGGTGGACAATTCTTTGCTGTAGCAGTAAAAGTCCTCTATTTCTAGTAGATTTTATAACAAGGCTGCAGGAATTTACCTCCTATTTAGCCACAAAAGCATTCGTCAGTTCGGGCACTGATAAGACCTGGCTCTGAAGTCTGCATAACAGATCTGCCAAATATGTTCAACAGGATTGAGATTGTCTATGCTGTGCTCCCATGTTTGGAATGGAAATCATTCTTATGGCGCTTGATTGTTCATGGGATATTGTCATGCTGAGACTGGATTTGGACTTCACCAAGCAATCTGCTTCCAACGTTGTGGCACTGATATTTCACTTCACTGGAAATAAGGCCCAACCCATGCAAAAACCGGCTCCAGACAATTATTCATCCCATACTATATTATTCACCCAGAGTCTTACATTTACCGGAGTCCTAGCAGTTGCTTTCGGAGGCTGATGGTAGTGAGTGTCATACCTGAGGTCAAGTTTTGTGTCATACACTTCATCATTCGGTAGGGCAGTTCTCTTTAAGCCATGTGTGGTACAGATTTGTGCCTAGGCCGTTGTTTCAACTAGAACTTTCTACTATTCCCAATAGCAAATGGAAATATGTCATAATATGATGGTGCCTTGTTAAAAATGGAGCAGGATTAGGACCGAGGATCTGGATGATCTAGGCGCATTTGATAAATAAAGCATACTGGCCAGGATCAGGACCAAGGATCTGAACAATCCAAGCATATTAGATAAATAAAGCATACTGGGCAGGATGAGGACCAGGGATCTGAACGATCCGAGCGCATTTGATAAATAAAGCATATTAGTAAGTTAATGCTTCATACTAATCAGTATTATTTTGCCAATGGACAACCCTTTTAACCCTCTCGTGAGCCCTGCATGTGGCTGACATTACTGAACCCGCTAGTTGGATGGATAGCTACACACTCTTGTCCATTTAGCGTAGACCTGTCCTAGGTGGTCCTAATTCTGTAACTGTTAACATACTAGAGACAATGGGCTAGGTTCACAACAACAGCTGAGGTTTAGTCAGGAGCCTTTGTCGCAGATTCCATTAAAAAAGGATGAAATATTGCAATATTTTGTATGACCAAATGCCGAGAATTCACACCGGCCACCTGATGGACCTCATTATAGTGAATGTGATCCGTTGACAGAGTCCAGCATATGCCAGACCCCGCGGTTCTGATATTCTGTTTCTATGCCAGAACAGAATACAGCAATCTAAGAGCAATTAACATAAATAAGTATCTAACATAATGGAGGTGTATGGGCTTGGACACTCCCTAGTTAGCTAAAAGTTCCATTGAAATTGTGCTGCCCCCTACAGTCAATTGTACTCTCCGGAGGAAGTTAGCTGTGAGTGGTCAGATCTCCAAGTAGCAAATAAATTAAATTTGGGCCGATAATGTGATGCAGGAGTCCTCCAGGCGGAGAGGAGATTACATACTGGAGGATGATCCCTGTAAAGTTCAGAATGGGCCATCCCACTATTACATTCATATCAATTGAAAAGGAGCAGTCTTTATGATTTATCCCCTTTTAAGTGTCTTTTGTACCATGGAAGGAAAGTTGAACATGGGAAGATCAATCAAATGTGTTGTTTTCATACTATAGTACGCTTTCGTACATTATATACTCTCTTAATTTTAAACAAACTCATGATTTGACTTTAGAAAACATATTTTTTAGTAGCTTTACTATTTCAAGACTCGACCACGGGGCCCTGTTCCCAACATTATACAGCGCACAATGAAAAGAACAGGTACTTCTGTCAGGTCTCCTAGAACGTCTCAAAGTGCTCTTGACTGAATCATATTTCAGGCTTTGCCAAATCTGCAACACATCTGTTCTTTGTGTTTATCCATGTGCTTTTCATCAGCACAATAATCCCAACCCTATGGGCATTTCTGAAATAAAAGAATGCAGCGACCAAACCTTATCAATTGTTGCTGTACGGCCTCATCTTTAGTGGAGGTACAAAGAGCCTTCCCTGGAAAATTGATATGGAGAGGGAAGAGATTAATCATCACGTCCAGTGGATTGTCTGCGAGCTATGCTTGCATGTTTTTCTCTACACACAAAGATACTGTGCACTTGCCTCTTGTCACAGGAAACACTAGACCAGTGCGGGAGGGAACGTGGCCAATGTTGGTACTCCCCAAATAAGCTCCGGAGAGATGCTTGACATTTTTTAAGTATTAAAACATTTTACATTTGACCTGAAAAACAACCTCATTGACTCCTTGATGGTTTATTTTTCTTAACCATTGCACTTCCCCCGGACACATTTCATAACCGCGTCGCCTGTTCTGCTGGTGTTATAGGCTTAATTCTTTTCTGCTTGCTTATGTGGTGGAAATGTTTTGTAAAATGAGCCGTATAAGCGAATGAAGCATAGCAAAATGTCTTCCTAGGACCAGATGGGCGCCAAGCTGTGTTGATATGATAAATGCTATAATCCACCCATTCCATGTAGGACTGAATGCTATGTTTGGATATCAAATAGTTCTAGTAACTTATTTGTGTGAAGATGAATAAAATACAGATGCGACTTTTATTAATAGATAACTCGGTACAAAATCTTTGTGTTCATACACCAAATGTACATTTATCACCAGTGACCAAGTACCTTATTATGGCACGTGGGCATTACAGAGGGGGGCACCCTGCACTGGACACCCGATCATTAGTAAAAGAGGAGAAGGGCAAAAGATGACAAAAGTAGCCACTACCCTGGAGGACTCGGTAAGACCATGTCATAAATGGCTGCCAATTTATTTGAATGGACACCATGTAATACCACAGCCTTATGGCCCCAGGGGTGGACTGGCCATAGAACCTACAGGGAAGTTTTCCAGTAGGCTGATGCCCAGGGGCCACCCAAGCCATCCTCTCTGCAGCTGGCTAGGTACATAATGATCTGATGCTCTCAGCGGTAGTTAACACTGGGAGAATCACATACTTATGTACCTGGTAGGTGGCTGCAGATGCCCTCCTGAATTCAACTGTATGGCTGTCCTCAGGATGGTGGCAGAGCCTGGAAGCCCAATGTCTCCCTGCTCTGTTGTTCACAGTCATCGGCCTCAGGCCACTATATGAGGCAGTGTACAAATTGCACAGGGACACCGGTGTCTCAGGCCGCAGGCTGGAAAAGGACTGTGTCCTGCACCTCAGATGGTGGCTTGGAACAGGCATTTTTTTCTTTCCTTGGCCACTTGGGAGGCATACTACTGGGGGCACTATAGGGGCAATAATAAGGGAAGTTCAGATGGCATGCTGACGGTTGGGCTGGTCACGTCCTAAGCCCTCTAATCCATATGTTAATTAGAGGAGAACAGAAAATGGCAGCTACTGATCACAGACGGACAGCTTCTGGGGCATTATATTGTGCATCACTATGGTATTTGTTTCTGCTTTGACAGTATTTCGTGCTTCACTATAGCACAAACCGGATTCCAAAAAAGTTGGGACACTAAACAAATTGTGAATAAAAACTGAATGCAATGATGTGGAGATGGCAAATGTCAATATTGTATTTGTAATAGAACGTAGATGACAGATCAAACGTTTAATCCGAGTAAATGTATCATTTTAAAGGAAAAATACGTTGATTCAAATTTTCACGGTGTCAACAAATCCCCAAAAAGTTGGGACAAGTAGCAATAAGAGGCTGGAAAAAGTAAATTTGAGCATAACGAAGAGCTGGAAGACCAATTAACACTAATTAGGTCAATTGGCAACATGATTGGGTATAAAAAGAGCTTCTCAGAGTGGCAGTGTCTCTCAGAAGCCAAGATGGGTAGAGGATCACCAATTCCCACAATGTTGCGCAGAAAGATAGTGGAGCAATATCAGAAAGGTGTTACCCAGCGAAAAATTGCAAAGACTTTGCATCTATCATCATCAACTGTGCATAACATCATCCGAAGATTCAGAGAATCTGGAACAATCTCTGTGCATAAGGGTCAAGGCCGTAAAACCATACTGGATGCCCATGATCTCCGGGCCCTTAAACGACTGCACCACAAACAGGAATGCTACTGTAAAGGAAATCACAGAATGGGCTCAGGAATACTTCCAGAAACCATTGTCAGTGAACACAATCCACCGTGCCATCCGCCGTTGCCAGCTGAAACTCTACAGTGCAAAGAAGAAGCCATTTCTAAGCAAGATCCACAAGCTCAGGTGTTTTCACTGGGCCAGGGATCATTTAAAATGGAGTGTGGCAAAATGGAAGACTGTTCTGTGGTCAGTCTAGTCACGATTCAAAGTTCTTTTTGGAAATCTGGGACGCCATGTCATCCGGACCAAAGAGGACAAGGACAACCCAAGTTGTTATCAACGCTCAGTTCAGAAGCCTGCATCTCTGATGGTATGGGGTTGCATGAGTGCGTGTGGCATGGGCAGCTTGCATGTCTGGAAAGGCACCATCAATGCAGAACAATATATTCAGGTTCTAGAATAACATATGCTCCCATCCAGACGTCATCTCTTTCAGGGAAGACCCTGCATTTTTCAACAAGATAATGCCAGACCACATTCTGCATCAATCACAACATCATGGCTGCGTAGGAGAAGGATCCGGGGACTGAAATGGCCAGTCTGCAGTCCAGATCTTTCACCTATAGACAACATTTGGCGCATCATAAAGAGGAAGGTGCAACAAAGAAGGCCCAAGACGATTGAACAGTTAGAGGCCTGTATTAGACAAGAATGGGAGAGCATTCCTATTTCTAAACTTGAGAAACAGGTCTCCTCGGTCCCCAGACGTCTGTTGAGTGTTGTAAGAAGAAGGGGAGATGCCACACAGTGGTGAAAAAGGCCTTGTCCTAACTTTTGGGGGATTTGTTGACACCATGAAATTCTGATTCAACATATTTTTCCCTTAAAATGGTACATTTTCTCAGTTTAAACTTTTGTTCCGTGATTTATGTTCTATTCTGAATAAAATATTAGAAGTTGGCACCTCCACATCATTGCATTCAGTTTTTATTCACGATTTGTAAAGTGTCCCAACTTTTTTGGAATCCGGTTTGTATTAATGTCTGATTCTGTCAATTTGGACCTGCCTGAGTGATGTCTGTATGTGACAATCCCTTAAAGACAGAGGGCCAGATTTATCATTAGCTCAGGTCAGAATAATGGAGTGAAAAAGTCCCCCAAAAAGTCCCAAACGCTAAAA
The DNA here is from genome assembly GCF_014858855.1 of Bufo gargarizans. Classification (NCBI taxonomy): domain Eukaryota; kingdom Metazoa; phylum Chordata; class Amphibia; order Anura; family Bufonidae; genus Bufo; species Bufo gargarizans. The sequence continues at coordinate 14,811,314 of NC_058090.1, read as the reverse complement.
CTGCGCACAAATTTGCGACTTTTTTCTGCTCTGCACTATGCTCGCTAGTTTTCTGAAAGTGGGCGTGTTATCTTATGTAAATGAATCTCTAGACAGATTTACTATTGGGACTATTTAAAAAGTCGCAAAAAAGTTGCAATTTACCTCCAGTGAGGACCATGCTTATCTTATGAGACTTTTTAATAGAACATGCAACTTTTTCATAAAAACGCGCGACTTTTTGCATAAAGATATGCGACTTTTGTAAAGCTGCTTACTGACGGATGAACTGCTACCGTCAAACCACATTTATTACAGTCTTAAAGGGCCGATCATAAATCTGGCTTGGCTAGGACTGACTTTAGCCAATGGTGAAAGTGGAGTGAGCTGTCAGTCATGATAAATCTGGCCCAGAATGTTTCTCTGATGCTTGCTTTTCAAGAACTCCTGAAAGAGGGCCCCTTTAAGCATGGGGTGGGGAGGAGATGACCAATTACTGTGCAGCACTGGCACCTGGTGGTCTCTAAACTACAAATCTGAGACCAGATCAGGTCTTAAAAACAAATCTAAATGTGGGCTGTGACATTGTATGAAATGACCAGGGTTTGAATACCCCCACCGATCAGCTGTTGGAAGAAGCTGCGGAGAGCCGCGGCCTCCTCACAGTTTACCAAGCACAGTGATGTTCATTGAATAGTGGTTGTACTTGTTATTGCAGCTCGGTCCCATTCACTTGAATTGGACTGAGCTTCACATAGTCCGTGTGACCAAAGAATGTGGCCTTGGAAGAGTACACTGAGGTCTCGGGGAGCCATGGTCTCTTCAAATAGCTGATCGGTGGGGTGTTAAGTATTGAACCCTGACTGATCAGATACTGATGACACATCCTCAGGATAGGTCATCAGTATTAAACACTCGGAGAACCCCTTTAATCTTGCCTTGCTCTATTGTGACCGCCTCTAGCCCTGATGCTGGTCATTCCACATCATTTCTGGCCTTGACTATTGTTCTGTTCCTGGATGTCACAGACAGAAGAATGCAGAACATATACAAATGTTAATGGTCTACAAAAAGTCACGTCACAATGTAAGAAAGTCGTAAAACTGATGAGAGAGGGTAAGATACTTAAATACTTAAAAAACAACTAACAAAAACCAGTAATTAATGTACTGTGTCATAATAAACAATCAAGAATTCACAATGGTATTGTGTGATGTAAGAGTAGCGAAGCACAGATCAGCGAGGAGGAAACACCTAGATAATATATCACTGTGCTAAGCAATCCACTTATCTGCTCCTGACGTCCGATGGGTTAACGGGCATGGCGTACTCAGGATGTGTTACTTTTACAGGCACGGCATGGTATTTCCCAAGTCAGGTTCTCACCTGGCAGATCTCCAAATGTTGGAGAGCAGACACATGGCGACGGGAATTATTGCTTTGCAGGGATCAAAATGTATTTTTGTTGGAATGGGTTAACTCTCTGAGGATATGTGCACCGTTAAATCATTAAGTAAACAGTCCCCCCTTCCAGGTTATTGAAGGGACAATAAAGCTGGAAATGGTGATCAAATAATTTTCTTCCCTTTCAGACTTTCGAGCAGATGCCTGTTGTAAAACAGTTTTCAGTTTGATATAATGGTAGCTTTCCAGATAAATCGGGTAGACTACTGATATTCCAGGAAAGCGTTGGCTAGTTTCCAATAATTTCAGCTAAAACATCATAAAATGAAACATTAGACAACTTAGTAAATTATCTTGTGTATACTTTTGGGTCCATTTTCTCACAAACGGCAAGGGCTAGATGTAAATAATGGAAGCTCCGCGCTGGATTGTCCATATGACATCAAAGCCTGTTGTCCACTGCCTCCTGTTCAAGCCTTATAACTATAACCCATCTCATCCAAAGTAAGAGCAGACTCCATCTGCACAAGTAGCTGGAGGCAGAGGATAAGGCGGTGATATGGTTCCGGTACCTGACTGCCAATGTCTGAGACCTCATACGACCGACCGGGCCATAGGTGTCCACTTCATACATCTGGAGCACCTCTTTTGTGATCAGACCAAAAAATAAAACACAGGATGATTTACTAAGTTGTCTAACTTCGCATTTTATGATGATTTAGCTGATTTTTTTGGAAACTGGCCAACCCCTTTAATCCATTTGCGACTTCCAGCTGTGTTTTTACAGAGGGTCATAGCGGGTTCTACTTATTTAATCTATTTAATAGGTTTTGATGTAATCTTTGGCCATCACTCTGCTGTTTCTTGCTGGCAGGCACTATTATTCATGAGACTTGGCCACATGGTCACAGGTGTACATTGCAGTGATCAGTTCATCACGGAGTGGCAGATTTAAGTGGACATGTTAAATGCTGTTAAAACCTATTAGTACATCTGGCCCCTGAATGGTTGAAAGGAACATTTTTTAAACAACCTTTTAATGGGCCTTTTTTTCCTGGTGTGCCATATGTAACACAATTGATGTCACCAGTGTCTTTCTATCATCCTGTACTAACATCTCAGGTCCCATGAAACAGCAATCATACGGAATGGAATAAAACTGCAATACAAAACAGAGCCGCTACGAATAATACAACATTGTACTGTATGGACCAATGTAAACCATGAATAGGCCTCAGTGCTCACCCACGTGCCTTCATATATCTGATCAGCGGGGGTGCTGAGAGACTAACCCCCACCAATCTGATGTTTATGGCCTAGTCTTAGGGACTGAAGATTAGTTATTAAAGGGGTTCTCTGGGCTTTTAATACTGATGACCTATCCTCAGGACTTATCTATTTTTCTACTGGCAACTGTCGACATATTGGGACCTGGAGTGCTGCTTAACCCATTCTTTTTTGTCTATCCTCAGGATAGGTCATCAATACTAGATCAGCGGGGGTCCTGTCAGTGGCGTTGCTAGGGCTGGTGTCACCCGGTGCGGTAGAAAATGGTGTCGTCCCCCCCCCCCCCCACAGTGATAATTTTTTAGCCATATATGAGGGCTATGGGGTGCTACTGCCGTAGGGGGGCATCCGTTAGCGCAGCAGCCCCCCCCCCCCCCAAAGCTTAGAGCTCCAGCACCTCCCTTCCCCCCTGCTGGCAGCAGCTCACCTAGGTCAGGTGCATCCCACTTTCGCTGGCTGGCTGACAGAGACACCAAATGCTGTTCAATTTCTTCTGAAGACCGTTTCTTTGTGTGGTCATTGTGTTCTAACCTGTGCGGAAGAGTCACGTAGGGGACGTCCATCAAGCTCCACCCTGCCGCCGCGCCGCTGATGTGACTTTCCTGAGCCTGCCGACCGACCCAAGCGGTAAGGGGGGGGGGGGGGGTTGGATAGTAAACAGACCGCTGACGTGTGTGGGGGAAGTTAAGCAGACAGATGGGGGTAAGTTGGTGGTGCTAGCAGACAGATTGGAGGCAGGGTGGTGCTAGCAGTCAGATCGTTTACAGGGCAGTGGATGCAGAGCCTGGTCTTGGGTGGGGCACTTCCAGATTATTTTCTGTCCGCCGCTACAAAACAAAGGTGCTTATAGAACAGACTACATACACAGTGTAGCGGTATACTGTATATTGTCTGGCACAGTGTATGCTATATGTGTATCACATAAACATATTTCACATGAAAACTTACAATTACTTGGCTTGGCCCTTGGGGATCTCGGACACCACTTCAACATTTTGGCCGGGGGCTCAGTGGAGCTGATGTTGTGTTTTATCCTAATGAGAAAGATTTCATAATAAGGATTTGGAGAAGGGGCAGTGCAGAGAGAGGCTGGTGCTGCTACTAGGGGGTCATACCAAGGGGGAGTAATAAAGACCACCATAATTCCCCCCCAGTAGTAATAATTTTCCTTATAATAGACAGTGCAAAAAATACCCCCTTGTAATGCCCCCAGTTGAGCTAATGTTCCCATAGTGCCCCCATAATGTGCCAGTACAAAATACCCCTATATAGTGCCCACAGTAAATGCCCCCATAGTGCTCCTTCCCCTTCCTCCTAGTGCCCCCCATAATGTTCTAGTATAAAATGCCCCATATATAATGCCCCACTGTTGATTTCTCCTGTAACTGGGGCTGACAGTAGCCCCAGTTACAAGGGAAATACACCCCCCAGAGAGGCTGTACAGCAGAATACAGCGCTGTACAGCCTCAGTGCAGGGCTGATCGAGGTCTGTGGAAGACCTGACTTCTCCTGCACTCTCCCGGCCCTGGCGATCACATGACCACCGGGCCGGAACAGGAAGTGCATAGCGCTTCCTGATCTGTATACACAGCGCTCGCTGAGTGCTGTGTATACAGCAATCTAGAAGGCAGGGACACCTGGGAACTGTCCCTGCCTTCCCTCGGGGTTGCACTGCTGTCACTGACGGCATGCCCCCCACTCGGCAGCTGCAAGATTAGCGTGAAGCTGCCATATCTGAATGGACGTTTTAGAACATCCATTTAGAGATAAACAACTGCCCATAGGACGTTTATATCCGATAGGCGCTCAGGAAGTGATTAATATAATTGTCTAGGGTTTCTTACTCCTGACATATTTTATTGCACCTTTGATTGCGGGTGTTCCAGTTTCATCAAATTGCAATAAATGGGGATTTAGATAAAAATATAGTGCACATAGTACTTAAGATGTTATATGAATATTCATTTCCTCTATAACTAGACCTAAAGATTATCCTCTGGAAATATTCATTCAGTCAAAAACATAAAAATGGAAAAGGAGATTAAATGAAATCCTGCTTACGTTGATCGAGCTCGTATGATGACCCTTCGGCAATGAACTCTTTGTGCTGGAACCTGGGGTGGATGAAAAAGTAGACTTAAGACTAGGTATTGTACTTGTCAAGATTATCATCAGTGGACAACAGCCAATACATCAAGTCAGTTAAGGAACACAAAGGGGGCCCAACATCGTGGAAAGATATCAAGGATTAAGAACTAAGATCCAAGATCCATCACTAGAGCTGTTAAAATTACATTTACTAATCTTCCATATGCAGGAGTAGCCGAAAGTCATGCATTCCCTGGGAGGAAAATGAAAACCTTATTTAACCATCCTATCATGTAAGATAAAATGAGATAAAATAGCAAATGCTACACAGTCTGAAATTTTAGGTCGTCCAAATGGTCAAGATAAGCGAAAACGTAGTAAAACAGCTGATAAACTAAATGGCTTTCTTGAGTGGATTCATAGATTAGATTGTTAGGGAAATAATGGAGGCTACTAGGAGAAACCTAAGGAGCTAAAAGAGAAGAACGAGCACAAAAACTATAATAACCAAATAACCAAATGTGAGGTAGTACAATGAAAATGAATAGAGTTTAAAAGGAATCCCTAGGAAATTCACTAATGAACTGGACACACTGCCTTGTAGGGCTAGCTTAGTTGAATGTCCTGATAACTTTCCCTTTTTGATCCATTCCTTCATCCTGGAAAGAAGGTATTTTTACTCCATATGCAAACGAGCAGTTAAGTGCACTGAGGGCGGGCAAACTTGCTTCCTCTAGAATTCTTACACTTGCTCCACAAATAGATCAGGTGGACCCTTCACAACTGTAAACAATAACCATAAACGAAGGTATATCACATGCACAAAACAATATGAAAATCCCAAAACTTTATGAAATATTCTCAAATTAAATACGAAATAAAATCCACAGGGTATATCAGTACTGACGGTAAGTCAGAATAAATCCTACATAATCAGAGACAATTAAAGAAATAATACGCAATCCCATATAGTTACGACGCAATGCGGCACAACAACCATGTAACATCACATAAAAAGTGGTGCCCAGATAATAACAGTTATATCCGGCACCTGTGACCACCAATAACAAATGCCCACAGCGCTGCAAGTATATCAGTGTAGGGGAAGCATGACCAAAATATAGATTGCATAAAAAAAGTAATAACCAGTAAAAAATCTGGATCAAAATGCATATATAGGCAAATAAATTATCGCATACTATAGCCATAAAACTTGACATCCGGTGTCGGCAGGTGGCGGGGCAGCCAATAGCAGGCTGTAGGTGATGCTAGTGAGGCTCGTCCCTGTCGAGGCTTGCTATTGGCTGTGGGGCTGTTTTTGGAATATTAGCAGCCAGGTTTTTCTAATCCTGGACAAACCCCTAAGACTGATATATAGTAAATCTGCAGGAGAGGCTGTCTACTGTGCAGACTGGACCTCTCTCTGCAACTTCATTGGTCATTTGATCAGCTGAATATCCTGACACACAAGTGTACAAGCTCTAAGATTGGGACTATTTGAGAACATGAGCTCTAGATTCCTGCACCAAACTGGCTATTCTAACAAAGTGACAGGAAATAGTATTTTATGTATTGCATTTGTTTAACTTGGATTTAGAGTAAATCTTTTTTATTGGTGTTTTCAATGATTGGCCAAGTAAGCCATATTTTGCAAAATTAGAAAAAGTAACCATATACGCCTATACAATAGGCTTGCTGAAAAAACATTCAAATACATCAATGGTTTGCAGTTTACGCAATAGTATAAGAGCATGGTCCTCAACATTCGGACCTTAATATCAAAATATAAAGGGTAGAAGGGGGTGAGGGAAGACCAGGAAGGAAAGAGGGGGGGAGTGAGGCAGTCTAATCTCAGTTCGTCCTGATTCAAAGGGCCCTTCTATCTTGGTCATATTGCTACATTCATGTTTCAATTCAGGCCTAGTAACCTTCTATAGTTCAGGGTGAATAATTAGAATTATTGAGCCATGGGCTCCAAGTGAGCAACCTAGATTTCAACGGTAGAATAGAGGCAGGTATTAGGTTTTCATACCTACAGGATTTGTTAATCTCTAGAATAACCTCTGCTATATCAGGTGGAGCTGTTTGCTTCCAGTACCGTGTGATAACTAGTTTAGCACTAAGTAGTATGTGTCCAACAAGGTTCCTGCATTCAGGGGGTATACCATGTATGCCTAAGAATAAAAGAGCCAGTTCAGGCCGGGGGTTAACAACCTGAGAAGTTATCTCCGTGATCAGGCCAAAAACACTGCGCCAGTACAGGGTAAGTATGGGGCACGTCCATAAGATATGGAGTAATGAGCCTCTAGCTCCACACCCTCTCCAACATTGGGGGGAGGATGAAGGGTAAATCTTGTGTAGTCTCTGTGGAGTGAAGTATCAGTGCAAGAGGGTCTTCAGCCCTGCTTCATAATGGGAGACACATTTGAAATTGGAGGTAAGGAATCTAATGGCTTGAGACCAATGTTCATCAGGAAAGGTTTCCCCCAATTCTGCTTCCCATTTTGTGATGGGTAAAGTTTTGGTAAAAGTAGCTTTTTCCCCCAGAACATCATACACATAGCGCGTAGTGTGCTTTTTAAAAAGAGACGGGGAGCGGAACAGCCTCCATATATCAGAGTTTATGGAGGGTGGATTCTGCGTGATCTTGGCAATGAAATGTCTAATTCTAAGGAAGTTATAAAATTCTGTATGCGGCAACGCGAACAGGCTATGAATGGATTCAAAGGGGAGAAGAGAGCCATTCGACATGATCTGAGAGACAGAAGTGATACCCCTCTCTCGCCAGACTGTCAAGTTAATGTCAGGGATAGTCAGTTCTATTGTTCCTAAAGTGGCTTGCGGGAGGAGAGTGGCCACACTATCCCTCTGTGAGTTATGTATGGAAGACCATAGGCTACTAGCTAGTCTCATTGTCAGTAGACCCTCACCTGACCTAGCTGGGCTCCACAACAGATGAATCAGGTAGTCTCTCAATGAGGCTCGTTTGATGGTGTGTTGTTCAATCTGGATCCATGCTTTACTGATATCTGGGGACCACCATTCACGGACAAAGGAGAGTGCCACCGCCTGAAAATAATCTCTGATATCTGGGAGGCCTAGTCCGCCCACTTGCTTCTTTTTGGATAATAGTGTCCGTGCTACTCTCGGCTTGGTTGGACCCCAAATGTACCTACCCAAGGTCATCTGTGCTTTTTTAAAGAATGTCATAGGGATTGGGATTGGGAGGGCACGAAATATGTAAATGAATTTGGGGAGTGTCATCATTTGAAACTATGCCACTCTTCCCACCCAGGATAAAGCCTTCATAGAAAAACTGCCAAGATCTTTTATCATGGTATCAAGAAGGGGGAGGTAGTTTCTATTGTAGAGCAAGGAACACGGAGAGGTTATCTTAACCCCTAGGTATGGGATTTCCGAAGTTTGCCAGTCTAAGTCTTGGGAGGATTTCAGGGAGGCAACCTCATCCGGCGGGATGTTGATAGGTAGAGCTTGAGATTTGGCGCCATTGATTTTATAATAGGAAAGAGACCCATAATGTGAGATAATGTCTATAGCAGCGTCTAACGAGTTACTGGGGTTGGTCAATGTAAGGATAATATCATCCGCATAAAGTGTGATCTTATGGGATCTGCCACCTATATCTATTCCGGCTATTGAAGGTGAGTTTCTTATGGATTGTGCCAGGGGTTCCAACGCCAGGATAAACAATAAGGGAGACAGGGGGCATCCCTGTCTTGTTCCGTTAGTAATTTCAAACGGTTCTGACACCACCCCATTAACCCAGACTTTCGCCGCTGGAGAGGAATATAAGCTGTAGATAGACTGCAAAATCTGTCCTGAAAAACCCATCTGGCGAAGAGTAGAAAATGCGTAGTCCCAATGCAGGCGGTCGAATGCCTTTTCCGCATCCAATGTAACCGCAAGCATTGGGAGGCCATGTACCTCAGCATAATTGAATAAATCAACAATCCGTCGAGTGTTATCAGACGCCAGTCGGCCACTCACAAACCCAGTCTGGTCAGGATGGACCAGAGAGGGGAGGAGTGGAGCTAATCTATTAGCAATAATTTTGGCGAAAATTTTCACGTCAGAATTAAGCAGCGATATGGGGCGGAAGTTCTGAGGAACGTCTGGGGTTTTCCCCGGTTTCGGGATAGTAACTACTAGTGCTTCCAACATGTCTGGGGGGAAGGGGTGGCCGTCTTGCACTAACTCAAATATTTCAAGCAAGTAGGGAGCAAGAGTGCTCTGGAAGTGGCGAAAATATTCGTTAGAGAGTCCATCGGGACCTGGGGACTTACCCATCTTTAGGGATTTGATGACCTTATCAATTTCAGCTAACGAGAATTGTGTATTGAGAGACTGTAGTTGTGTCAGAGAGAGAGTCGGGAGAGATGCGTGAGAAAGAAAATTCTCCACTAGCGTAGAGTAATTGCCGGGAAGAGGAGTAGACTCCTTTAAATTATAAAGCGACTGGTAGTATAATTTAAATTGGTTAGCAATGTCTCGGGGGTCCGTCAGTTTTGCTTTGGTTTCGGGGTGTAGCAAATGTGGAATCTTAGATTTTGATTGTTGAGATTTTAGTTGTTGTGCTAGAAGTCTGCCAGCTTTATTGCTTTGGTGATAGTATCTAGAGCGAAGTCTTAGAAGAGATTTATGATAGTTTTGAAGAAGTAGGCTGCTAAGCTTGTTACGTGCCTCTCTAAGGCTACTTTCACACTAGCGTTCGGGGCTCCGCTTGTGAGTTCCGTTTGAAGGCTCTCACAAGCGGCCCCGAACGGATCCGTACTGCCCTAATGCATTCTGAGTGGATGCGGATCCGCTCAGAATGCATCAGTTTGGCACCGTTTGGCCTCCGCTCCGCTCAGCAGGCGGACACCTGAACGCTGCTTGCAGCGTTTTCGTGTCCGCCTGGCCGTGCGGAGCCAAACGGATCCGTCCAGACTTACAATGCAAGTCAATGGGGACGGATCCGTTTGACGTTGACACAATATGGTGCAATTTCAAACGGATCCGTCCCCCATTGACTTTCAATGCAAAGTCAGGAGTCCCCATCAGATCGGAGTTTTCTCCGATCCGATGGTATATTTTAACTTGAAGCGTCCCCATCACCATGGGAACGCCTCTATGTTAGAATATACCATCGGATTTGAGTTACATCGTAAACCTCAGATCCGACAGTATATTCTAACACAGAGGCGTTCCCATGGTGATGGGGACGCTTCATGTTAGAATATACTGAGAACTGTGTACATTGCTGCCAGGCAGCAGGGGGCAGACCCCCCCCCCCCCCCTCCTCCTGTAATTAACTTATTGGTGGCCAGTGCGGGCCCCCCTCACTCCCCAGTATTAAATATTACCAGTGCGGCGGCCTCCCCCTCCCTCCCTCCCCAGTATTAAATATGACCAGTGCGGCCTCCCCCTCCCTCCCTCCCCAGTATTAAATATGACCAGTGCGGCGGCCTCCCCCTCCCTCCCCAGTATTAAATATTACCAGTGCGGCCCCCTCCCTCTATATTTATTGGTGGCCGGGCCAGTGCGGATTCCAAGTATTGTGAGCAGTGCGGCCTCCCCTCTCCCCCCCTAATTAAAATCACCCCCCCCCCCCCCTATCATTGGTGGCAGCGGAGAGTACCGATCGGAGTCCCAGTTTAAATCGCTGGGGCTCCGATCGGTTACCATGGCAACCAAGACGCTATTGCAGTCTTGGCTGCCATGGTTACTTGGCAATAAATACAAGCATTATACTTACCTGAAGAGCTGCGATGTCTGACCGGCCGGGCGCTCCTCCTACTGGTAAGTGACAGGTCTTTAGCAATGCGCCGCACAGACCTTTCACTTACCAGTAGGAGGAGCTCCCGGCCGGTCAGACATCGCAGCTCTTCAGGTAAGTATAATGCTTGTATTTATTGCCAAGTAACCATGGCAGCCAAGACTGCAATAGCGTCTTGGTTGCCATGGTAACCGATCGGAGCCCCAGCGATTTAAACTGGGACTCCGATCGGTACTCTCCGCTGCCACCAATGATGGGGGGGGGGGGGTGATTTTAATTAGGGGGGGAGAGGGGAGGCCGCACTGCTCACAATACTTGGAATCCGCACTGGCCCGGCCACCAATAAATATAGAGGGAGGGGGCCGCACGTGTCATATTTAATACTGGGGAGGGAGGGAGGGGGAGGCCGCCGCACTGGTCATATTTAATACTGGGGAGGGAGGGGGGGCCGCACTGGCCACCAATAAGTTAAATACAGGAGGGGGGGGGGTCTGCCCCCTGCTGCCTGGCAGCAGGGGGCAGTCGTGTACACAGTTCTCAGTATATTCTAACATGAAGCGTCCCCATCACCATGGGAACGCTTCTGTGTTTAGAATATACTGTCGGATCTGAGTTTTCCGAAGTGAAAAATCAGATCTGAAATAAACAGTTATGCAAACGGATCCGTTCTGAACGGATGCAAGCGTTTGCATTATAGGAGCGGATCCGTCTGTGCAGACACCAGACGGATCCGCTCCTAACGCAAGTGTGAAAGTAGCCTAAGCTCATTGGAGCACAGATATGTTGGGGCCAGTTTATTAGTAGCTTCCAGTTTGGCAATACATTCTAAGGTTTGTGCGATGTCCCGTTCTCTGCGCTTCCTCACAACAGAGTTCAGTTTAATTAGAGAGCCTCGTATATACGCTTTATGGGCTTGCCATCAGATAAATTTATTAGAAACTGAACCTTTGTTAAATTGGAAGAATTCATCCAGTTGTGCAGAAAGCTCAGAGACATGGGTTGGGTTATTAAAGAGAAATGTATTATTCCTCCAAATAGGGGGTCTGGTGGATTGAAATTGCTCTTCTAGGGTGATAGTAATCGGGGCATGGTCGGACCATTTAATGAGGCCAATATCAGTTGAAATAGTATGAAGTAAGGTTGTATGGTCCACCATGAACATGTCTATTCTCGAGTAAGACAAATGTATTGGGGAGAAAAAGGTATAGTCTCTCTCAAGGCTATGTTGTGCTCTCCACACATCTGCGAGACCCTCAGAGTGCAGGAAAGTGGCAACTCCCACGTCTGAGCGTCTGGCCGAAAATGAGGAGTCAATATTGGGATGTAGAACAGTGTTGAAATCCCCGCACATAACCAATTTCCCCTGTTTAAGCCTGTTCACGTTGCGCATCAATTTATGTAAAAAAGCTAGCAGATGTGAATTTGGGGCATACAAATTAACTAGCGTATATATGATGTTATTAATGGAGCAGACTAGGATAATGTATCGACCTTGTGGGTCAATTTTAGATTTAATATGAGTGTAGGCGACAGTGTTTTTCACCGCAATCAGGGTACCTCTCTTTTTCTTGTTACAGTGTGAATGCAGGACCTCAGGAAATAGGCGATGGCGCACTCTGTCAGCATCTTCTTGTAGCAGATGGGTCTCCTGAATACACAAAACATCAACATTAGCTGCTAAAGCCTCCTTCCACATATACGACCTTTTCTGAGGGCAGTTCAAGCTTTTAACATTAAGGGACATGATTTTAAGACCCATGATGTCAAGAGGGAACTACCAATGCAGATTGCAGTGTGTGAACACCGTGTCTAGAATTTAATATCACTGAGACAAGGATTGCTGGCACCTGTGGTTCAACAACAAGGGGAAGAGAGGAAGGAGAGAGGGAGGGAGGAGAGAATAACAAACAACGAATGAAGCTTAAGTATTCGTTTAAGGCTTAGTGGGTGTTGAACAAGACGGATATAACCGTCTAGGCGAGAACAGGGCGAAAGTTCAGCACTAGATTGAGGTAAATTCAAAAGGGTGAAGGTGTCAGAGGGACCTGCACCCATTCATATAGACTCTGCTGGTTTAGCGCCCGAACATGGAAACACAGGGAGTCCCAATATGGTGAAGAACAGAACAGTTCACTTGTGGAGGTTCTCAATTGCTAGGCTCCAGGGCTCAGGGCTCACCCCTCCCTTATAAGTGGATCCTCGGAAGCCTTGGTGGTGGGGTCAGATCCCACAGTGCTGGAAGACATTGGAATCTGCCATAAATGGAGTAATTGCTTTCCTTCTTCTAAGGTTTTAATGGCGTGTGTCTGTCCATTCTTGCGGACGAGGATCTTTAGAGGATAGCCCCATTTGTACGGAAAGTCATTATCCCTAAGGGCTGCAGTGATAGGTTGAAGTGCTCTGCGTCGACGAAGGGTGACCATGGAGAGGTCTGTGAATAGTTTAATCTTCTGGTATGGCGCAGGTAGTGTAGTTTTATTTCTTGCCGCCGTCATGATTGCCTCTTTGGTATGGAAGAAGTGAATCCGCGCCAAAGTATCCCGCGGTATATTAGGGCCCAGGTGTGGAGGTTTGGGAAGCCTGTGGGCTCTATCAATAATCATATCAGGAATCGGGATCTGTGGCAGTAAAGCTTTTATTAACCCTTTCAGGTATGTTTGCAGATCTTGTGGGGCCACATCCTCAGGAATGCCCCTGAATTTGACATTGTTCCGCCTGGAACGGTCCTCTAGATCCGCCATTTTCCATTTAATAGCCTCCAGCTCGTCAGCCATGGCGTTGTGGGCATCTATTATGGCGTTTTGTGATTCGGCAAATTCGCCCATTTTCACCTCTACATGCTGCATTTTATCTTCTGTGGACTGCAGCCTGGCGGATAGAGGGTTAATCAGTCCCACTATGTCTGCCTGCAGGGAAGACTTCAGGGCAAGAAGCATGGTCTTAAGCGAATCCTCAGTGACAGGCTTATCTGAGGTAGGGAGCGCTTGAAATGGGTCCAGGGGCTCAGTACTGTGCGGGGTGTACTCACTCAGCTGCCGCTGTATCACTTGCTGGCGTTGGAGGCCGAGCGGCTGTTCTTGCCGCGCCAGGGAGCGGGCGCCATCTTGGATCCCCTGTATGCGGTGCTGCGGGACTCTGGCTTCCTCTGGAGTCGGTGGAAGCGACGGGGGAGACACTTGTAGCAGGTCAGTGCTGCCTGGTAGAATCGGTGGGGAGGGTGAACGGGCTGCAAGCGCAGGTGACATCGCGCCGACGGGAGATCCCGATGCCAGCCTGTCTGCACCATCGGCGCCATCTTTAGTCCGTCCCCAGTCAAAGTAATTCTCCAGATTCCCATCTTGCAGCTTCTGTAGGTGCTTCTTTGATTTCCCCATCGTGACTGCTGAGGCGTAAAGCATCTGGGGAGGTAGGCTGTTCACTGGTATCAGTGGGTGATAGCGAGCAGGCTGGATTATAGTAGCAGACGGTGCAGGAGCTCTTCACTCAGGCAGCCATCTCGTTCGGCAGCCTAGCCACGCCCCGTTTAACTTGGATTTAAAGCAATCCTCCTTCATGAAAAAAAAAAATTCTCGTGAACTATGGAATGAACCAGGGGCAGATTGGCCATAGACCCTACAGGGAAATTTCCATGTGGGCCCATTCCCAGGGGTTCACTCAAGCCCTCTTGACAGCCACAGGCCAAGTCTAAAAATGATCTGATGCTTAACGGCCACAGGTGCCCTCCTGAACTCAACTGTGATACAGTTGAATACTGTGGTTGGGTCGGCAATATTTTGTGCTGCCCTGTGGTATTTGGTTCTGCTGGGGCAGTATTCTGTGCTGCACTACAGTATTGCAGGCCCTGCCCACTTCTGCTGTCTCTGCCTACTTGTTTTGTCCCGTCTTCTAGCAATTTAGTGTCACCGCCAGTTCTGTGAGAAGGTCTGGCAGACGTTCTTCTCTACCTCTTGTATGATGTCTTGTATGACTTTCTCATCTCCTTTCCTTCTGCCAGGTGTCACTTATTTAGACTAATCGTCTTCCTTTATATTCCCTCCCATACTGCCTCACTTTGCAGTTTATACTACTTCCTGTATGAAGTGTTCACTGCTGGAGGCTGCTTCTGCTGTTTGCTCAGATAAGTCCTTTACTTTATTGTGTTTCCTTGCTGGCTTGATTCTAGGTGACCCTGACTCCGTCCGTATTAAGTGCAGGGAGCCGGTGGTCGTGTCCCCTCACTATTATAGGGTTTTCAGGTGTCACACAGTCTTAGGTACGTGGGCATGCAATCGTCTACCATCGAGACCCTTGCATGTGCATAGCAGTCAGGGAGAGCTCTTAGGGTTTTATAGGGCTCACCTATAAGCTCCTTAGTTTGAGATCAAGCCAGTCGCTCGTTTATTCATAAGTTCCAGCTATCTGCAAACTTCACCCGTGACATTTAGACCCACCTATAACATGGGGCCCAATCTGCCCCTGGAATGAACAGAACACTCACATGGTGCTCTGTTTTTTATATTTTCAGATGCAGGTGCTGAAAATCCTGGTCTCCTATTCTGCCATTCAAAATGGCCGCACCTCTTCTTAGACTACCTGATGCAGACTGTGAAGATACTTCCTGCTGCCCTAGGATTTGGCCAGCACTGTCCAATCCAAAAGCAGCCCTGGACAAGCAGGAGGTGTATAGGGATTCCAATGCACTAAATGCATCAGATAGTCTAAGAAGCAGTACAACCATCTTGGATGACAGGAGTTGGGGAATCATCACCTCTAAAAAGAAGTGTGCCATGTAAGTGTTCTGTTCGTTCCCCAGTTCGTGTCATTTATATATTTTTTTCCTTGAAACCAGAGGGTCGCTTTAAAGGGGTTGTCTTACTTCAGTAAGTTGCATTTATCATGTAGAGGAAGTTAATACAAGCCACTTACTAATATATTGGTATACTTCATATTGCTTCCTTTGCTGGCTGGATTCATTTTTCCATCACATTATACACTGCTCATTTCCATGGTTACAGACCACCCTTCAATCCATCAGTGGTGGTCGTGTTGTCACACTACAGTATAGGAAAAAGTGTCAGCCTCTGTGGTGGCCGGGACCATGGGAGTGCACATAAGCTAGTGCTTTTTCCTATATTGTGCAAGCGCGACCACCACTGATGGATTTCAGTCTGTCACCATGGAAACAAGCAGTGTATAATGAGATAGAAAAATGAATCCAGCCAGCAAAGAAAGCAATATGGATAATAACAATACATAAATAAGTGGCTTGTATTAACTTCCTCTACACGAAGTGAGACAACCCCTTTAAGGAATCGTTGGCTTACTAAACAGTTGTGAACTGACAAGTCTGGAGGATGCAGGGGCTTGTTGTCCCACAAAAATGTCCTCTGATCTTCCACTATTCTATATAGTGTTCCACGTATGGTAAATTCCCAGTTTTGAGTTACTATCCTTGGCAGACATGTTTTTAAGGATTGCTTAAATAAGCAGTACTGAAACCAGATGTCATTCGCTAAGAATATTTGAATGACCAAAAATTTGCTGTCTGAGTATTTTTTTCCCCCTCTCTTACTTTATAAAAACATGAGAGATTCTTTGGATTTATATCATATTAAACAGCTGTGAAACAGTGCTAACATCTGTTTGTACCTATAGGGAACTGACCCAATGGTTTGTTCCCTCTTAATCACCCAGCAACGAGGAAGGCTCTCCTGGATATTTTATTGTTTTTCTTTGAATTTCTCCTGTACTTCAAAGCTTCTACAGTCTTGTAAGCTATTAGGGGATAAAGAGCAAATAAGTCATTCATTACAACAGCAGATTATTGGAATTTTTTTCAGTCCACGAACATAAAAATACTATGAAGTGCTGTGACACTCTGTGAAAAGTTCATTTTACTTGTCCAGTACTGAGAAAAGGGTCATAATGCAATTTTTTGTATTTTTTATTTTTTTTACACAAAAAGAAACCATCAAAGGTTTACAGTGGGGTTCATGGCACAGGGAGTGGACAAAGCACCCTTTTTTCTCTTCTGAAAATAGATAACTATGTATCAGTGCCTTGAAACAAAAATAACTTGACTGGACAAAGCTGGAGGAACGAGGTGATTTATTGAGAGAACAGGGGAAAATATATTCACACAACCGTCACAAGCGAAAAACCTCAGGGTAAGGGTTGACCCTTTTTGTCGTAAATCTTCTTGGTGAACTTGCAACATAAGGATATCTTATGCTCTCTAGCCGATAAGTGATGAGGAACAATCGCAATAGTGGAATTATTTTTTATTTGGAGAATCTAGAAAACAGATAATTTTTTTTTTTAGAAAAATTAGCCAGTCTTTTCCTACATGCTCAATAATAAACTCTCCTCAGAACCAACAGGTAGGTGAAATGTAAAAGTACATTAAAAAAACATATTTCATTCATAAATCAACAAACGAAAGTAAAGTATACAGTCGATATGATTTATGAGATGCCTTCACATGGGAACGCATTCAGTGAACCGTACATACAATCTCTTGTCGGCTCTGAACTCTTTAAATAAAACAAATTTTCAATCACTTTGAACATTATTACCTTGTACCTAGAACACTTTGTTACAGGCAAAAATGTGCAGAGTACAAATCACTTGTTAAACAATCCGGGTCTCAGAAGTCGGCGCATTACTGCCACTTTGATTTGATTCTATATGTATCCAGCAGATGATGTAAGTAATTACATCATGCACAGTCCTGCTTGTAGATTACTTTAAAGGGCCCAGAGAGAATTCATGATGTTTCCCCCTTGGTGTTGGCTTTTGCCAGAGATCACAAAACATGCAGCTGTGTGCTGGTCTTTAGGTGAGGTGATGGAAACTCTCTTGAGAGCCAAATGGTACCATGACTAAGAATCTTCCATTTATATGGGATGACATTGTTCTAACCCCACCATGAGCATGAACCTTTAACTACAGCAAACCATCTTATAAACATTTAAAACAAAATAAACCTGCACATTTTCTGAACCAATGTTTTCATTTATAATATAGCCTTTCCAACCAGAATTGCGTTTGATATGGAATTGCGTGATTTAGAGCAGGTGAGGATTGTAAGGGGCCATTCACATGGTGGGTTTTAGGGTGGAATTATTTACCGAAATCCCGCCAACAGCCATGTCCTTTGTGCCTCTCATTCATTTCAATGGAAGGCAGTGCTAAGGATCGCGCAGCTGCAGCCTCAACGAGAACAGACCTGTCCCTTCTCAGCGTGGTCGCGGCTTTAAGCCGCCGCTCCACAATCCTCAGCACTGCATCCCATTGAAATGAATGAGAGGCAGAGACCGCAAGGCCATCCAGGGGGGTCCTGCCGAAGTTCTACGGCAAAATACGCTATGTGAACAATACCCTAAATGTCCAGCTACATGCCAACATCAAGGGTTATGGCTACATGGTGACATGTGATTTAATGTATTTCAATGGTGTCATGCCACGTGTTGGAGGGTATCCCGAGCAGGCGTTCCCTCTATTATTTTAAATGCCCTAATTGGGAACAATGAACAGGAGTTTTCTTTGTGAGACTATGCCTCGATATCTATGCCTCAATATCAGTTGGACATCATTAGTGCAGGTTTTCACCCTCTGGATGTTAATAGGGGTTGTCTGAGAGTACGATCTATTTTCCAGATGACTGGGCATAGTGTAAAATGAAAAACACACCACTTCTGGTCGCTGCTGGACTGAAAATGTGATGTCCCATCAACATGCTTGTCGCTGCTGAAGACTAATGGTGGCAGTGGTGACCTGTGCAGAAATGGCATGTGACCACCATTTTTGGAGTACAACTAAGCTAACAAAAAGGTGGTGTAAACTTAGACTATACAGTCTTATAGGTGTGCTATTGTCATCCAGCATCATGATAAATCTGGTGCAGTTTAAGACTTTGTCTTAGGGCTGTATTACATTTAAAGATGCGGCTGACAATTGTCGGGAGGGAAGCGTTCGTTTCTGGCCTGCTCGCTAGTGGAGGAGACCGCTGATATTACATGCAGTGCTCTCCTCCACAGTATGGGGAGGAGAGATCACTAATGCCATTGCTTGTCTCCAAGTTGTCTCGTTGGTTGGTAAACGATGATTTTTAAACCTGTTGAAAAACTGGGATTGTCGGTTGCATGTTTTCAACTAATTTGAAATGCTTTGATGGCAATTCTGTTGTCCTAGAGAAGCTGACACTCCTACCCCAGGATCAGATCCTAATGGAAAGCTCGAACTATGGCAGCAATGTCACAGGGGGAAAAAATGCACCTAAAATGTGTGTGAACCCAGCCTGTGAGTAGATTGGGAGAAAGGGTATTTGTTGAACATTGCTCTAACCTAACAGGTGCATTTGACTAATGAAGAATATGCACAGGCCCTCTATAATGGTAGCTTTATTATGGAGCACGTTTACTGGTAAAATGTTAAATGGGAGTTCTGGGAGGTCATCAATATCTGATCATCAGAATAGGTTATCAATATCTGATGGGTCGGGGCCCGCAGCCTTTTCCTAGGCCAGTAACAGTAAAAGTGATAACCACTCGGTACACAATCTTGTAGTTTCTGGACAACTTGTCCTTCCCATTCTCTCCGGTGTGGGGAAAAGATGATGTGAGACGTGTTCATTTTGACCTTCTCCCAACTGCATTAGAGACCTCATATAGGGCAACTTTTTCTGCTATATTGCTACAAATTTGAAGATAACATCCAGGAGTATACTATATAAAATTAGTGGAACTGGTCTTTAATGTGAGTTTTGTACTTTGCCTTTAGGAAGGTCCACTCACGGCAGAGCTGCACAGGCTGGATGTGTTTGAAACACTTCATATACACGTTTAGAATTGCTCATTCACTCTAAAAACCATATGGCCCAGTGTAATAATACTTAATGAAACCATAACTCTCCAAGGATTGCTCTCGTAGTCTCCCTAACCTCCCTGTTTTTAATGCAGTAACATTAAGCTTGAGTTGGTTTAGACCACTAAGTAATAACAACCCGGGAGGTGGTAATGGCATCATATCTGGTGTGGTCAAACAGCCCACAGGGTATAGACTTTACTGTGTCACAGAGCCGCATTCCTGGCCTGGTCCTTGGGTTTGCAGGTCTCTCTAGTAGCGACTAAAGTATTTCTATCAAAATGCGTTTATTTATTTAGAGGAATTGTTTGTTTTACTGCCAGGGAAAATGGCAAAGTGTGTAGGAGGTTTATTTTCACATGGTGTAAAACAGACTGAAAAGAAGTCCATATAATCCCGTTAAAGTGAGGGTTCACCAGAGCACCAGCTCCAAGGCGGGAATGCTGAGAATACATTATTTATTGCTTCTATGTCTGCTTTTATTATGCCAGCTGCAACGAAACGACTGGCAAATAATACGTATATTGTAAACACTAATGGGCAAGTGGTCGATAAGTTGCTGCTTTATTCCACAGTTGTGCATTTTGAGTTTTTTTTTTTTTATATATATCTATGGCTTCTCCTGATACATAGTTGTCTTTCTTTTTATTTAAAGAATAAACACCTCATTTTACTTATTAATATTTTTTACATCCTTTTCATACATGGTAAATGCAGGTAGAACACATGGAAACTGGGTAAATAATTTGCACTCATCCATCTCTTAACATGGTTCACCCTATGGCATTAGGTCATCAGGGAAGGAAGATTTGCTGTAAGAATCCATAACGTCATGTTGGATCACAGCGCTCCAACTTTCCACTGCAATAAAGTTGCTACACCTTTCTGTGCTAACACACGCGGGTCACGTCAGAGGTCTGTAATTAGTTGAGTTAATTTAACTCCTTCATTTCAGTATATTAATTGCAAGTATCTTGGTCTCTTTCCTCAATAGAAAGCAGCCTTGGCAATCAACTGATCAGGGGTCCAGCTACTCACAATCAGAGCGGCGCTGGGTGTAGATAGATCCAGTAGCTCCATCTCATCACTGTTGATCACTGCACCTTCCTCTATTGTATGCATCATCAGGCTCGGACTGGCCCACAGGGAAATAGAGCAAGGTGGGCGCCTCGTCCCCCACCCCCTGCACAAGTTGTACATGATACAGTAGACTGACTGCACTACATATACACAGGAAACACACAGCACCTCAACCAGCCTATGGTCATATAAAAACCTGGGTAGAGTATATAAATTAACCAGCTTATTATAAATGCATCGGGTCACTGAGAAAACTTCTAGGCACAGAGGTAGTCCAACCAATATCCTCTTTTCCTAGGGACCTGCCTTCTCAAAGTCGCTGCAGGGACCCCCATAATCAATCATCTTGAGAATCTTGCTGGTGTTTTGCAGCAGTACAGTGGGCCCCCAGAATGAATTTTGCTGGTGGGCCCTAGGCACCCCAGTTCGACATTGTGCATCATCCAAAGGGAACCTGTCAGGAGCTTTAAGTTCCCCAAACCATAGGCAGCATGAAATCCTAATAGGCTTGCTCCTTCCAAACTGGGTTTTACTATGAAACACTGCGTAATTTCAGAGAAAACATAGTTTTAGAGGGTTTCTACCATCAGAATTTCTGTTATGCAGCTGACTGATATAGCGATGTGCTAATGTCAGCACTACATAACAGTGTGTTTTTTACATTTCTCCCTGCAGCCGTTCTGCTAAAATACACAATATGCTAATGAGCCTCTAGGTGCTATGTGGGCGTAGATTCAGCACCTAGAAGCTCAGTCTACTAACCATATATCCCGCCCAGGTCCTCCGTTCTGCCCGCCCCGCTCCTCTTGATTGATTTCCAAGTTCCATGCATTGTTGAGGAAATCCCGCGCCTGCGCCGTTCATTTCTGTATTCGGCACAGGCGCTGTGAGTGAAGGCCACGCTCCTGGTGCCGGCTTCCACACTGCGCCGGCTTCCACACTGCGCCGACTTCCACACTGCGCCTGCGCCGACTACGTCACACGGGCTAGACTGACGACATGGGTGGCATAAGTGGTCAGTAGACGGAACCTCTAGGTGCTGAATCGACGCCCACCTAGAGTCTCATTAGCATATTGATAAAAGTAGTGTTTTTTTTTTTAGCTGAACGGCTGCAGACAGAAGGGTAAAAAGAACACTGTTATGTACTGCTGACACTAGCACATCGCTAGTGTCAGTCAGCTACATATCACAAAATCTGATGGTAGAAACCCTTTAAATACAAGCCAAGAATGGGAAGAAGAGTTACAGTGGCGGCTACTCCCCAGATTCTCCCCTTCTTGTGTCAGGTGGATTGACAGGTCTTCCCCTATTTGTGTAAAGTGAGAAGCCTCTCACTCAAGCTGAGCAGGACAGGGGGAGGCCAGCGAGGAGCCAACCTCCCCTTCCCCAGTAAGACATAGCTGTTTGTAACAAGAGAGTCAGTCACCTGTTCGGGCAGCATGAAGCACCTGACAGGTTCCCTTTAAAGGATAAATAATTGCATGATTTTCCTAGTTATGACGTAAAGTCATGATTTTATGAACGACACGGAGGCGAGTATTGCATTCTCAATCTTTACTGTAATCCATAGCAGCAAAGAGAAAAAATACACACTGAACCCACAAAACCATCCCCACAAGGGGTAACCCCTCCCATAGTCCAGTCCATAAATAGAACCTCCCACCTGGAACTCTTCCTCTTTCTTTGTAAGGATGAACTTCCATTCTCTATAACCGGACTGGAACGACTCCCACAAACAAGCTCCAACAGGAAAACGCAACCGAGAAGGCCAGAAACGAAACAGGGCCCATCAGGAACTCCACCGGAATCAACGACCACTGGAAGGACAGAAAAACAGCCACTCGAAAGGCACTTGGAAACAGAAGATCAGGAGATCAACCTAAAAAGAAGAAAAAATAAAGGCACATGGTAATCAGCCAGAACCACAAAACCAGCAGTAGCATAGAAAAACTGATGCCAATAAATAATGAACATAGGCAAGAAAACACCAGCAAGCTCGGCAAAATCAGACCTAGGAGAAAAAATAACCACATAACACAATCAGGAAGGGTAACAAAAAACTTTATTAAACATAAAATTACTAATCAATAATAAATAATCGGGAGGGGCAATACTCTCCTCCGTGTCGTTCATAATATCATGACTTTACGTCATAAACTAGGAAAATCATGCAATTTTATGTCACGACCCGGAGGCTCCTATTGCAAGTATAAAGTGCGCAGATAACCGACGCGAAGGCATGCAGAGCCGGTCTAAAATAAAATTCATTGAACGCAGACGTCCTGGACCAGTCAGCCAATCTCATAATATCCTCCAAGCGAGCGCCCGCGACCGCCATGGAAGTAGTAGAGGCTCCCCTGACCGAATGGGCCGTGAACACAGAAGTGTCCTACCCCTGATAAAGAGAGGATCCATTTCACCCAACGGGACAGAGTGACACTAGTGACCGGGCGGAATGGCCTGCGAAAAGAGATGAATAAATGAGGAGCAGAATCAGAACGCAGGGCGGAAGTACGAGACAAGTATTCCCTCAGACACCCCACCGGGCAAAGAGCTAGAGAACTGGGAAACTCCGGATAAGAGACCGACTTGATGTTGGTTTTAGTACGGCAGGGAAATATTGAAGGAAACTCCATCTGGGGAAAAAGAAAGAGCATCGAAGTCCAGAGCCCTAACATCCGAAACCCTCTTACAAGAGATAAGACAGAGCAAGGACACCAATTTTGCAGACAGTTGACGCAGTCATAGGTCCGAATTGGGGGGCCACTGAGAAAAGAAATCTAGAACCAAACGGACATCCCAAAAAGAGGAGAACCGAGGCCTAGGAGGGCGAGAAAGGCGAGAGCCCTTGAGGAGACGACAAACCAGAGGGTGCTGACCGACCGGACAACCAGCAATCCCCTGGTGGCGAGAAGAGATCGCCGACCTGAAGACGTTCATCGTCCTATAAGCCTTACCCTCATCAAATAGAGAGGACAAAAACTGAAGTACATCAGTCACAGGGGCTGAAACGGGATCTAAACTCCGCCCAACGCACCAGCGAGCCCTAGATGCCCCAATCGCTCTCCAAGAGGAACTTAGCCGTTCCCGATACTCCAACGACCTCCCACTGCATCCCGACACTCTGCACACCAGGAGACGGAGGGAGCCGTCCATCAGGAGAGGATGACGCTGGTCCAGCGGGCCGAGGAGGAGACTCCGTGAAAACGGAAGGAGACGAGGATCCTCTATCAGGAGTTCCAGGAGTTGAGGAAACCAGACCTGAGCCCGCCAGAAGGGCACTATCAGGACCAATTCCGCTGACTGGCGGCGAATCTGAGACAGAACACGAGGGATCAGCATGAACGGAGGAAAAGCATACGAGAGGGGTCCCGACCAGTCCTGAAGAAGGGCGTCCACGGCCTCCGACAGAGGGTCCGGTCTCCAGCTGTAGAACCTGGGTAGATGGGAATTCCAACGCGAAGCGAAGAGGTCCAGGGCAAAAGGGCCCCAAAGGGAATCGATAGAGGCGAATATCCCCGGATCCAATCTCCAATCGCTGAAGTCCGAGGTGTAACGAGAACTCCAATCCGCGAAGGTATTGTGAAGGCCCAGGATGTATTCCGCGACTACCGTGAAACCGCTTGTCCAGGCAATACGTCCAGAACTCTTTCGCCAGATGAGTCAATATCGCAGAGTGAGTACCCCCCATGGCGTTGACGTATCGGACCACTGACACTGTTGTCCATCCTGAGTTTGATGCATGCCGATACCCTGTCGTTGGCGAAACTGCGAATGGCAAACGATCCCGCCAAGAGTTCCAGAGCATTTATGTGGAGATGGGACTCGCCGACCACGGACCCCCAGTGGAGACCCTATCGCAATAGGCGCCCCAGCCGAGAAGACTGGCGTCCGCCTTTATGATGAGTTCCGGTTGAGGATCCCACAATGGCCCTGCCGTTCCACGCATCGAGGTTGGAAATCCACCACGTCCGCTCGTATCCTGATCCAGGACCACCACGTCTGCATACGACTGCTCCCGTCTGAAGGTGAGCGATTTTGAGTCACTGAAGAGCCCGATAATGTAGCGGAGCTGGGAAGATCGCCTGGATGGAGGAAGACAATAGGCCTATAACCCATGCTAAATGACGTAGAGAGACTCGGGGAAGCCTCAGAGTATGACGCAACTCCTTGCGGATGGACCTGACCTTCGAACCCGGAAGACAAAGAGTCTGAGT
Source organism: Bufo gargarizans (assembly GCF_014858855.1). NCBI lineage: Eukaryota > Metazoa > Chordata > Amphibia > Anura > Bufonidae > Bufo > Bufo gargarizans. The sequence goes on along the minus strand of NC_058090.1, from coordinate 14,786,638 downwards.
GGAAGAATCCACCACGAACCCCAAAAACTCCATGGATCTGGAAGGGTGAAGAGAAGACTTCTCGGTGTTGATGATAAATCCCAGGCCCGTGAGCAGGGAAATTGACATCCGCAAATGAGCCAGGAGAATGGCGGGGGACTGGGCCAGGATAAGGATATGGTCCAGGTAAATTATCAGACGAACACCCTGGAGACGGAGCCACGCCACCACCAGTCTCATCAGCTTGGTGAAACACCAGAGAGATTGGAGCTCCGTATCCAAACAATGTTGGGATTGTCTCGACAGCACTCTCGGGCGTGGACAGGGGAGGAATAAAGGAAGATACTTTCAGCTCTATATGAAACCCCTGGACCGTGGAGAGGACCCACGGGTCGGACGTGATGTGGGACCAAGCATTCAAAAAATTATGGAGTCTGCCCCCTATGCAATGGTTTGAAAAAGACATTAGATTTTGGTAACTTACCGAGAGGACGTCTTGATCCTGAGAATCCTCTGAAGGATCTGGATCTGCCGGAGGGACCCCTGGACGGAAAAAACGAGGACTGCGGCCTCTGGTCGTGGAATACCAGGCGCTGATTGAAGGGGCCTCGACCGTTGCCACGGGTCTGGAACTGGGCAAGGCCGGACAGACGGCCCCTGAAACTGCTGGCCGTGGAAGAGACTCTTCCATGAAAAACTTTTCGCATGGAACTGTGGGCCTTATCTAACGCCGACAAATTTGCCCAGGTCCTTGATAAATGTATCAGCCAAATAGGAGCCCCTGTGCCTCCTTGCCCGACTCAGTAAGAGCCATGTTGGATAACTTTCTGCTCAATCTTAATGAGGATAGCTTTCCTCCGTTCAATGGAAAGTGAAGAATTCACATTTCCAACCATGCAGATGGCGCGTTGAGCCCAGCCATGCAGCTCACCTGGGTCAATGGGAGTGCCCTCCGACCTGGCTCATTCTGCCAACTCAAATATCTTGGTCAAGGGACCCAAGCTATCTAAGAGCTTATCTTGTCAGGCACGTAGTGCCGAATCGAGGCCTCTGCGGGATTAAAGCCAGTCTTGGCTAAAAACTGGACCATCTTAGGGTCCACATTGGGAGTTTCACACACCTTGTTTGGGACTAAGGGGCGTGGGCACTCAGCCTTTAACTTGTTGCGCGTTTCCTTAGAAAGGGGTTTTCTCACCCTGTCCTCTAAATATCGGGCCACATGTGGGGTGGGTAACCACTCTGCGGATGATTCAAACTGTCCGGGTCAAACAAGTGTTCGCCCAAAGGGTCCATAAGGGCAGGAGCTGACCCATTGGCCTCAGGGGCCGTACTAGTCGACGGGCGTGACAGAGGAATCTCAGTAACAAAATCCTCATCCTCCACTAGGACCTCATCCAGGTCAAGATCAGAGGCACTATGGCCGTCACTACAAGCCTCCTCCTCGGACTCCAATTCTGAGTCAGAACTAGGGACGGGCTGAGCCCGTGCAGATTTCCAGGGGTGCGCTTTCCGTTGTTCCATGATCTGTTTCCGTGGGTCTTCCTTTATTTTTGGAGGACCACCAGTCATAAAGGAAAGTAAAGAAAAATCTAAGACAGGTTTGCCATTCAAATGATAGGAAAAAAACGGACACAGACGCGGATGACAATCTTGTGTGCCTCCGCGTTTTTTGGCGGTCCTATTGACTTGAATGGGTTCGCGAAACCGTTTTCCGCAAAAATAATAGGACAGGTTATATTTTTTTGACGGACTGGAACCACTGGATCACGGACGCGGAAGGCAAACGGTGCATTAGCCGAGTTTTCAACGGACCCATTGAAAATCAATGGGTCCGCAGAAAATCACGAAAACAAACGGTCGTGTGCATGAGGCCTTAGTCAGATTGGATGGAGAGTGTCTGTGAACAGCAATTTTCAAGTCTTGCCACAGATTCTCAATGGGATTTAGGTCTGGACTGTGACTGGGCCATTCTAACACATGAATATGCTTTGATCTAAACCCTTCTGTTGTAGCTCTAGGCTGTATGTTTAGGGTTGTTGTCCTGATGGAAGATGAACCTCCGCCTCTACCAGGTTTTCAGCCTCTACAGGGCTCCAGATGGCGACCCAAAATCGTCGCCAATGCGACTTAGAATTTACAAATGGCGACAATACTTTTTAGTCTTGTCGCCATTTGCGACTAGACCCGCCGCCGCAGCTCTGCAGTTGAATACAGCGGCGGGGCACAGGAGATGATAGTTCTCTGCCCCGCCGCCAATGTTCTTCTCAGCAGCGCAGTGGAGAAGGAGTCTCCCTCCCCCTGTGCTGCCTGCCGCCAATAAGAAGGGAGACAGGAGGAGGAGGGGCTGTGGCCACTGTGCCACCAATGTAGATAACTGAGCTGTTAATACAAATACAGGAGGCGGGTGCCGGAATCAAATAGCCGGCACCCGACCTCTATGACAGGGAGCTGCGATTAGCGGCAGTTAACCCCTCAGGTGCAGTACCTGAGGGGTTAACTGCAGCGGATCGCAGCTCCGTCATAGAGGTCGGGTGCCGGCTATTTGATTCTGGCACCCGCCTCCTGTATTTGTATTAACAGCTCAGTTATCTTCATTGGTGGCGCAGTGCGCCCCCCCAACACCCCAGTGGCGCAGTGCCAATAAGGGTTAAAAATAAATAAATAAATTAACTCACCTCCTCCAATTGATCGCGTAGCTGCCGGCCGGTCTCCTGTTTTATTCAGGACCTGTGGTGACGTCACTGAGCTCATCACATGGTGTTATGTTATGTACCATGTGATGAGCACAGTGATGTCACCACAGGTCCTTTGACAGGTCCTGAAGAAAGAACAGGAGACCGGCAGCTATGCGATCAATTGGAGGAAGTGAGTAAAAAATTTTTTTTCTTTTTTAACCCTCAATTGACCTTCTACTAAGCATTTTGTATTAAAGAATGCTATTATTTTCCCTTATAACCATGTTATAAGGGAAAATAACACAGTGAATAGACTTTCATCTTAGGCTACTTTCACACTAGCGTTCATAGGTCCGTTCGTGAGCTCCGTTTGAAGGAGCTCACGAGCGGACTCGAACGCCTCCGTCCAGCCCTGATGCAGTCTGAATGGAGCGGATCCGCTCAGACTGCATCAGTCTGGCGGCGTTCAGCCTCCGCTCCGCTCGCCTCCGCACGGACAGGCGGACAGCTGAACGCTGCTTGCAGCGTTCAGCTGTCCGCCTGGCCACGCGGAGGCGAGCGGATCCATTCAAACTTACAATGTAAGTCAATGGGAACGGATCCGCTTGAAGATGTCACCATATGGCTCAATCTTCAAGCGGATCCGTCCCCCATTGACTTTACATTGAAAGTCTGAACGGATCCGCTCAGGCTACTTTCACACTTAGAATTTTTTCTAAGTTATTAATGCAGACGGATCCGTACTGAACGGAGCCTCCGTCTGCATTAATATGATCGGATCCGTTCAGAACGGATCCGATCGAACGCTAGTGTGAAAGTAGCCTTAGCATCCATGCGTGAAAATCGCACCGCATCCGCACTTGCTTGCGATTTTGACGCAGCCCCATTAACTTCTATGGGGCCTGCGTTGCGTGAAAAACGCACAACATAGAGCATGCTGCGATTTTCACACAACGCACAAGTGATGCGTGAAAATCACTGCTCATGTGCACAGCCCCATAGAAGAGAATGGGTCCGGATTCAGTGCAGATGCAATGCGTTCACCTCACGCATTGCACCCGCGCAGAAATCTCGCCCATGTGAAAGAGGCCTATGGGTGAATAGTTAGTAAAAAAAACTAAAACACAAACACTAAGGCTACTTTCACACTTAGTGTCGGAACTGCCTGCCGGATCCGCCGATCTGGATGTGACAAAGCATTTGTGAGACGCATCCGGATGCAGATCCATCTCACAAATGCATTGCAAGAATGAATCCATCTCTCCGCTTGTCATGCGTACAGACGGATCCGTCTTGTATCTTTTTACACATTTTTACCAGTCTGCGCATGTGCAGACCGGAAGGACGGATCCGGCATTCCGGTATTTTAAATGCCGGATCTGGCACTAATACATTCCTATGGGGAAAAATGCCGGATCCGGCATTCAGGCAAGTCTTAAGTTTTTTTTCGCCGGAGATAAAACCGTAGCATCAAAATGACTGAACTGAAGACATCCTGATGCATCCTGAACGGATTACTCTCCATTCAGAATGCATGGGGATATGCCTGATCAGTTCTTTTCCGGTATAAAGCCCCTGTGATGGAACTCTATGCCGGAAATGCAAAATGCTAGTGTGAAAGTACCCTAAAATATTACGTTTAAATCCCCCCTTTCCCAATTTTACATATAAAATATATAAACAATAAATAAATAAACAAACATATTACATAGCGCTGCGTCCGAAAAGTCCAAACTATTAAATTATTAAAAAATATCTCCTTAAACTGCAGATTTGTGGAGTACATGACTAATAGTTGTCATGTGTACAGATTCTCCCACCTGAGCTGTGGATCTCTGCAGCATCACCGCAGTGACCATGGGGCTCTTGGCTGCTTCTTTAATTAGTGCTCTCCTTGCCTGGGCTGTCAGTTTAGGTGGACGGCCATTTCTTGGTAGAGTTTGGGATTTTATTTTATAACCTAACCCTGCTTTACACTTCTCCATAACTTTATCCCTGACCTGTCTGGTGTGTTCCTTGGTTTTCATGATGCTGTTTGATCACTAATGTTCTCTAACAAACCTCTGAGGCCTTCACAGAACAGCTGAATACATTTCACAAAGGTATTTACTAATGAGGTGACTTCTTAAGGCAATTTGTCACGCTGGATTTTATTGTATATCAAAGTAAAGGAGGCTGAATACAAATGCACGCCACACTTTACAGATTTTTATTTATAAGATTTTTTAAAAACCATGTATCATTTGCTTTTTTCTCCATACATACTTGCTACTTTGAGTTGGTCTATCACATGAAATCCCATTAAAATACATTTAGGTTTGTGTAACATGAAAAAAATGTGAAAAAAGTCCAGGGGTATGAATAAATTTCAAGGCACTGTAGGTCTGCATACGAGCTGTATACATAAAATGTAGGGAGATTTTTAATTAAGACTTTTTCAAAACGTTATTTATTTTGTACATTGTCCAGGACCTAAATACTGATTACCTATCCTAAGGATAGGTCATGAATATCAGATCAGTGGGGGTCCGCCTGGCATCCCTGCTGATCAGCACTTTGAAGGGGTGTGGCCATGCTTGGGACTGAGCTGCAGAAAGGTTATGGAACTGGTGGAAGGTTGAGGAAGAGGCTGCAGCACTCATGAGAGTGCTGTGGCCCCTGCCAGCAAGTGACTGGCAGGGGTCCGGGTAGTCGGACCTCCACTTATGAGATATTGATGATCTGTCGTAAGGATGGGTCATCAATATTTAAGTCCAAGAAAACCCTTATTCCTATCTCAGACATTTATGTCCCCTGACTACTGTGAATGGAGAGGTTACTGCGCATATGTGGCTCTCTCCATTCATTTCTTTGGGAGCCCCGAAAATGGCTGAGTAAGCATGCCCTTAGAAGTGAATGGAGAGAGCCACACTTGCGCAGCACCCTCTCCATTCACGTCAGCCATGAGATGGGGGGAACCCTGTTCTCAAGTCTGAAACCTACCACACCTATCAGAAATGTTGACATATCCTGTAGATATGATATCACATAAATATAAAAAATCGGAATAACTTTTAAACATCTTCTTCATTCATGCACCCACTTAATTATATAATCTGTGCCCGTGAATGCTGTGTGTGATGAAACGTCAGGTAAATCCAAGAGAGGTTAATCTGTAATAGACATGTCTGCAGACAGGTAACCGACCTGCAGGGATTGTACCACATGATTTATGACCTCTGTGGAAAATAAATTGTGTGGACATCTGCATGTATCACACAGAGCCCAGTCCATGTTCTCTTACGTATTATCAGAGGAATTGCTGGTGCGATACTCAGCTGCAGACAGAAACTAAGCTGATATGGAATGTTTGGTCAGGAAAAGTTTAAAACAAGCAGCAAGAACATGGTGTTTTTCTGAACTGAACTTTGAGCCACATGGAAGTGTTTTTTATCCTTTAGGTATGTCATCACCTTTGAAATATTACAAGTTCAATGCAGCTTTTGGTGTGAGTTCCTGTTATTTTATAAGTACATAGTATTAGCTGCCATGTTGCTAGCGGAGGTTGAAGAGAACACTTGACAATATACAGATGAACTTCCCTGTGATCTTTGCTGAAGTTATTGAGGGGAAAAAAAAGGAAACGGTATAATTTGAAAACAGAAATTTCAGGTCTGCCAATATCTGGCACCGTGCAAACACAGACACGTGAAATGTCTTAAAGAGCTTCTGTCACCATGATCAACACTAAACTAGGCGTACTGCCTGGCAGGGTTGATCATGATGAATAAAATGAACCTTCAAATGTTTACGCAAATTAGGCAATTGAAGCACTGAGGTGCTGGCCTAGCCCCTTGGAGCACCGCTTTTCCTCCTCTCCCCCATCACCATTCCTCCTTGTGGCCTGATTGACAGGGCAAGGCATCTCCACTTTTCGGATGCCTGGACCTGAAATCTCATGCTTGCACTGGTGAGACTTCCTCTACGCATGCACAGTTGATCTCAGGAGGCTCTCCGCTGAGATTTGCACTGCACAAGCGTCAATGATGTTGATGATTGTGTGGCACAAATCATTCCAACACAGGCTCAAGGAAAGCTGATTTCAAAACTTTTCCTCATGATAAATTAAAATATTTTTTTCTTATCTTGGCTGCAGCCTGCACAATAAAAAAAAGTTAGGCCTTCTGCACACGACCATATATATTTTTTCCATTTATAGGCTATTTTTTGCATTCCATATACGGTCCGTACACGGAACCATCATTTCAATGGTTCCGCAAAAAAAACTGAATGTACTCCGTATGCATTCCGTTTCCGTGTTTCTGTTGAAGGGTAGAACATGTCCTATTATTGCCCGCAAATCACGTTCCGTGGCTCCATTCAAGTCAATGGGTCCGCAAAAAAAACTGAACACATACAGAATGTACTCTGTATGTCTTCTGTATCCGTTCCATTTTTGCGGAACCATCTATTGAAAATGTTATGCCCAGCCCAATTTTTTCTATGTAATTACTGTATAGTATACTGTATATTACAAAAAACAAAACGGCTGCACATCGTTATATATACACAAACAATAGAGCTAAGAAATGGGGGTCATTCTAGATAAAAGTGGTACAATACCGACTATAAATGAATAATGGAAGCTCTTAGCGCACATACGTGTCGGGCACATCTACCAGGCGTCAAGATGGCTTCCGCAGACGTGTCCCTATCGCTAAATATACTGCCTCACTTTGGACTTGCTTAAGCCTACAATATTCAGGGCAGTGTAGGAACCAGCTACAAACGTACTCTGCTCAGAAGTCCCAGGTTAGGGTTAGGGTTGTTTTTTGAAATTATGTTTGCTTCATGGATATGCACCTGTGATTCTTAAGGTTCTAATCTAAATTTTCTTGCTGTATACTGTATATGCCATACGGAAATACGGAACGGAAACGCAACAGAAACAAAAAAAAAAACATATAAAAGCTGTTAAAGTTGAACAGTATAGTTTGTAGTGACATCGGCTGAGCAAATTGAATGTCTCAGGAAATGCAGAGAGAAGACTGTGGCAGACAATAATACTCAATGCTGCTCAAATATAATGACAAATCGGAAAAAAAAATCCATGTGTCTGACATCGAGTCATAAAGAGTCTGTGAAAGCACAAGAATTTCATTATAAACCACAATTGACCTTCTCAGTCCTCATACTTAGGAGATTTTTAATGCCACTAATTAAAATTAGTTCACACACATTTTGGAGGCCAGTGCCAACCAGACGTACCTAGACATGACTCTGGCTTTATTAGCTGGTCTGGACAAACAACTTCCAGAGAGCCCCAGAAATCTCTGTATTTGGAAGAACATTGACTAATGTTAATTCTTCACATTTGCTTGACCGTGTCAGGGTGGGTACAAGTATTGGGGACATTTAGTATTATGAGAGTTACTGGCAGCAGTAATTTTAGTCTAGACAGGAAGACAAGACAATATGACCCCTTATACTACAGTGCAGGCAGATATCGTACTAATTCGCCTGTCGCCACGAAAATTTTGATTCATAACAGAAATCCTCCCTATTCAGTTTTTATACATAGACACTTCAATAAGTAAATACAATGTACATCTCCCTTTTAAGGGTGGTTTTCTAAGATATTCTCTCGCTGGATAGGTCATCGGCATCTGATCGCTGGGGAACCGGCACATGGGACTTCTGCAGATCAGTTGTTTGAGAAGTCAACGTCGCTCACAGCAGTGCCGCGGCCTTCTGTCAGCTTTGCTCAGGCTATGTGATGTCACGTTCATCGGTCACAAGGCCTAGGCGCAGCTCAGCTCCATTGTAGTGAATGGGACTGAGTTGCGATACCAAGCACAGCCGCTATACAATGTATGGCGTTGTGCTTGGTGAGCTGAGAAAAGGCTGTAGCACTACTGCGAGCCCGGTGTCTCCTCAAACAGCTGATTGGTGGGGGTCTCTGGTGTCGGACCAGATACTGATGACGCATCTGGAGGATAGGTCACCAGTTAAAATATGAAAAGCTCCTTAGAACAGGATGCCCTTGCATCAGGAATAATATAAAGCAGAAGCATTGATCTTGCATACACTGCGCAGCTCCATTAAGATGTCTGCATGCTCAGTTCTGCGGTCGTCCTAAATCCGTTCAAGCTGTATGATTCCATAGTTCATTATGCATTTATGTTTTACTAGTTGCTTCGGGTATTATCCTTTCCCAGATCTTCATAAGACCCTTTCATATATTTGCAACCTTTGATCTCTCCTAAATTACCTTCCCTTTCTTCCTCCTTATTGTCAAATCTGTTCCATGCCCTGGAGGGAAAAACATAGAACTTTTTTTTTTTTTTTTTTTAAAGGATCATCTTGTTCATCACAGTATTCCAGTCAGTCCCAAGAAACCCAGTGGAGTTAGGAATCTTTCCAATTCTGGATCTTAAAAAGGTCATAGGGATATCAAGACAAGGAGGAAAGGGAACAATACTAAATATAGTAGCTCTCCCACAACCCTTAACCCTGTCTTGGTGTAACAGCACAGGCCCACCTTACTTTACACTGGAGTTTTAATGAAGTAAAAAACCTCTTTGTTCTACAAAATCATTATGTCCAATTGAGATTAACTGTGTTGGTTCCAGTAGAGCAACATATGGTGGTGCAGGCATTTGTACTCTCATCGACAAAAAAGAGTTGTTGGAATCGAATGAAACTTTCTATTTGTGAATGTAATGATGGTAAATGTAATTAATAGAGCAAAAGGATAAGTTTATTGGGGAAAACTATACAAGTGAAAGGATCTTCTAGGACCTAGATCTAGGATCTAGCCTGGATACAGGATGAGATATGGTTGGGCATGGAGGCATACAAGTTCTGTATGGTTTCCGGTGGCACATTTGCCTACAGATGTTGCAGCTGGGCCTGTACATCCTGCATCATAGGTTGCAGAATCGTGCATCTCCGCTAGTCCCATAAATGCTCGACTGGTGATAAATCTGGTGACCGGGCAGACTAGTAAGGTGCTGTAATCTGCTAGAGTCATTTCTGATAAACCCTTGCTGTGTGTGTGTGTGTGTGTGTGCCAGCATTATCCTGCTGAAGAATGCCAGTTGGAAGCCCTGCCATGAGAGCTTTTTAGGCTTCTGTTGATACTTACCTAAGTGAACTGACAGTGCAGCATTTGGTGAGCTAGCCCTCTGTGAGAGGCTTAGGTTGGCAGACACATGCGCCGTCAAGAGGTCCATAAGGTTGAGAGCCGATAATGTGTCCTATTTGGTGTATGTGCGCTCAGTCTTCAGAAGCCCTCTTTCAGATTGGCGCATGCGCCACGAATCTCTCACTGAGATGGCAGACCAGAGCCAGATTTGTCTTCATGGCAACCCAGTCCTGCACATGGTGACCATCTTCTCCTTTACAAGTCCCGCGATGGCATATTAGGAGTAACCACTTCACAATTCTGCAAGGTTTATTCCTCTAATGCAGAGCTTGGAGTATAATTCTGCTTAATATTTAGCCAGACTAAGGGCCGTAGTGCTTTGCGGATCAAAGGACCATTCTCCCTGGCCTATGGTAGTCCTGCTGAGGAAGTCCGCTGCACAGTTTAGGCTTCCTTTTAAATGAATTGCCGATATTGATTTTACATTTTTTCCCCCCCTGAGGAAGATTTTTTTGGACAGACCTTCCAGTCTCTGAGATCGTGTGCCCCCCTGATGCTTGAGGTAGGACACGGTCGTTACATTGTCTGAATAGACCTTTATATGTTGGTTCCTTAGTTTTGGCGCGGCTGTTCGTATTGTTTCCCAAACTGCCCTGAGCTCCCTGTAGTTGGAGGACTGAGCTGCAATTTTCGGAGGCCAGTCTCCTTGGTAGAGATCGGAGTAAATTTTCGCACCCCACCCTTTTATGCTGGCATCGGACTGAATATGTACTGCTGGGATCTTGAACCAGACCATGCCCTTTTTTAAAATTTTTGTTTGAAGCCACCACCGGACTGAAGATTTTATGTGGGCCTGGGATCAGGATATTCCTGTCCAAAGAGGTCAGATTTTTGTCCCATTTACTTAGAAGCCAGGACTGAAGGGCTCTGTAATGGGCCTGGCACCACGGGACTGCTACGATGCAGGCTGTCATCTGACCTAAAAGGCTCATTGTTTCTCTGAACGAGAAGGAGCGACGTCTCAGGAAGGCCCTGATTGAAGACTGCAGGTTCTGGATTCTTTCTGCTGGAAGGAAGGTTGTTTGTTTTTCCGAATCCAGCAAAACCCCCAGGAACTTTATCCTGGTATTCGGAACTAGGGATGACTTTTTTTAGGTTTATCGCCCAACCTAGATATGTCAGAAGGGAACAGAAGATTTCTCGATCTGCTATAGACTGATCCACCGTGTTTGAAATTAGTAGAAAGTCGTCTAGATAAGGGACGACCGTCACCCCCTGAGGCCTCAGGGAGGCGACCATCTCTACAACCAGCTTCGTGAAAATCCTTGGGGCGGAGGCCAGCCCGAAGGGGAGAGCCACGAACTGGAAGTGGTGAACAGACCCTCTGTGATCCTTTACTGCAAAACGCAGGAACTTCTGAGACTGGGAGTGAATGGGAACATGATAGTATGAGTCCTTCAGGTCGATTGTACAGAGGGACGCATCTTTCTGAATTAAGGGGATGGTAGAATTTAAAGATTCCATCTTGAACCTTTTGTAGATCACAAATTTGTTTAGCCTCTTGAGGTTTATGATCATGCGGAAGGAGCCCCCTGGCTTCTTTACCAAGAAAAGGCTGTAGTAGAACCCCCGCCCCCGTTGTAGCTTGGGAACCGGAATTTCTACTCCCAGGTCTAGGAGATTCTGGACCTCCTTCCAGATCTGGCTGTGATGAAAAGGAGAAGGGTGGTGAGAAATCAGAAATACATTCGGAGGGGGGGGGGGGGGAGATAACTCTATCCTGTATCCATACTTGACAAGATTTTGCGCCCAGAGGCTCGGAGAAGTCTGCTGCCACTGAGCAAAATGTTGGGATAGTCTTCCCCCTATCCTGGCGTCACTGTTTCTCACCGCCCTTGTTTTGGGGATTAGGGAGGTACCCTCTACCCCTTCCCCTTTTGGGTAACTCCAACATCCGTATTTACCTTTACCACGAAAGGAACTATTCTGGGTATATTGACCACGAAAGGAGGGTTTCTTTTTAGGGGTTTTTTCCCTTAGGGAACCCTTTCTTTTTATCAGTAGCCTTCTCGAGAATTGTGTCCAATACAGGACCGAACACGTATTCACCCGAGAAGGCTATAGAACACAACTTCATCTTGGAAGAGATGTCTCCCGACCAAGATTTCATCCAAAGTGCCCTCCGGGCCGCATTGGACAAGGCCGCATCCTTGGCTGAAAATCTAATTGTCTCTGCGGAGGCGTCCGCTAGGAAACCCGTGGCAGATTTTAGCAAGGGAATAGAATCTAGTATCTGTTCCCTGGATGTTTTGCTGCCTAGATGACCTTCTAACTCATTCAGCCACAGGTGCATAGACCTGGCGACTGAAGTAGCGGCTATGTTTGTCTTGACACTAAACATAGCTGCCTCCCAGGAAGATTTCTCGATCTGCTATAGACTGATCCACCGTGTTTGAAATTAGTAGAAAGTCGTCTAGATAAGGGACGACCGTCACCCCCTGAGGCCTCAGGGAGGCGACCATCTCTACAACCAGCTTCGTGAAAATCCTTGGGGCGGAGGCCAGCCCGAAGGGGAGAGCCACGAACTGGAAGTGGTGAACAGACCCTCTGTGATCCTTTACTGCAAAACGCAGGAACTTCTGAGACTGGGAGTGAATGGGAACATGATAGTATGAGTCCTTCAGGTCGATTGTACAGAGGGACGCATCTTTCTGAATTAAGGGGATGGTAGAATTTAAAGATTCCATCTTGAACCTTTTGTAGATCACAAATTTGTTTAGCCTCTTGAGGTTTATGATCATGCGGAAGGAGCCCCCTGGCTTCTTTACCAAGAAAAGGCTGTAGTAGAACCCCCGCCCCCGTTGTAGCTTGGGAACCGGAATTTCTACTCCCAGGTCTAGGAGATTCTGGACCTCCTTCCAGATCTGGCTGTGATGAAAAGGAGAAGGGTGGTGAGAAATCAGAAATACATTCGGAGGGGGGGGGGGGGGGAGATAACTCTATCCTGTATCCATACTTGACAAGATTTTGCGCCCAGAGGCTCGGAGAAGTCTGCTGCCACTGAGCAAAATGTTGGGATAGTCTTCCCCCTATCCTGGCGTCACTGTTTCTCACCGCCCTTGTTTTGGGGATTAGGGAGGTACCCTCTACCCCTTCCCCTTTTGGGTAACTCCAACATCCGTATTTACCTTTACCACGAAAGGAACTATTCTGGGTATATTGACCACGAAAGGAGGGTTTCTTTTTAGGGGTTTTATCCTCAGGGAACCCTTTCTTTTTATCAGTAGCCTTCTCGAGAATTGTGTCCAATACAGGACCGAACACGTATTCACCCGAGAAGGCTATAGAACACAACTTCATCTTGGAAGAGATGTCTCCCGACCAAGATTTCATCCAAAGTGCCCTCCGGGCCGCATTGGACAAGGCCGCATCCTTGGCTGAAAATCTAATTGTCTCTGCGGAGGCGTCCGCTAGGAAACCCGTGGCAGATTTTAGCAAGGGAATAGAATCTAGTATCTGTTCCCTGGATGTTTTGCTGCCTAGATGACCTTCTAACTCATTCAGCCACAGGTGCATAGACCTGGCGACTGAAGTAGCGGCTATGTTTGTCTTGACACTAAACATAGCTGCCTCCCAGGACTTTTTTTAATAACCTGTCAGCCTTCCTTTCCATAGTGTCCCTTAACTGACAGGAGTCCTCAAATGGAAGTGAGGTTTTCTTATTGACTTTGGCCACTTGGACGTAAATTCTAGGGACCTCGTCAAAAATTCCTTGGAAATTCCCAGCTTCTTTTCTGGATGGGCCCATTCATCCATCACCATCTCCTTAATGTTTTCGTTTATGGGGAGTACCTTGGAGCGTTTGACCTTCAATCCCCCAAACATCTCTTCCTGAACTGTATGGGGACGCTGAATGTCCTCCACCCCCATGGTATCCCTGACAGCTTTTAAAAGGTCACTCATCTCACTGGGAGTGAAGAAAAATTTTCTAGAGTCCTCGACGATCTCGCCCTCAGGGGGTCGTCATCCTCTTTTTTAGAGGATGAGGCATCGTCCTCTAAATCCTCGGAGTCAGAGGGAATGTCTGCCCTCCTTTTAGGTGGGTAAATCCCCCTGGTATCCTCACTGAGGGAGTGCAGTGAGGACTTAACCTCCTCCTGAATCATGGATCTAAACTCCTGCATAATTGAGGGCTGTTCGTCTCTCACTAATTTGGCAATGCAATCCTTGCAAAGTTTTTTAGTATAGTCCTCAGGAAGCCTGACGGAGCACTGAATGCATCTGGCCGTTTTCAGACACACCAGGGGGAGGGGAACAGTGGTTACCTACTAAGGCGGCACCCCCCCCCCTACTTTGCCACCTGTGAAGCTGCCGACTTGCCCAGGTGGGCTACTCACGCAGGGGCGCTCGGGAGCGGTCTGCTCCTTCTGCTGTGGCTCCTTCTCCTGGTCCGACATGTTCCGGTCAGAGAGCGATGCAGAGAGCGCAGCGGGAAAGTGCTTGTTAGCATTTTTTATAGAAGCCCGTCCAATTCCGGGTTTCGTCCGGCGGCCCGGAAGTGACTTCAGACGCACGCGACAGCGCAGAACGTCTTTCCGGTCGGCTACTTCACAGGGAGGTAGGCGACTCAGCGGCAGCTCAGGGCAGGCTTCCCTCAACAGGGAGTGTGACCCTGGCGTCTCCCTGTCAGCTTTAGAACAAAGTCCGCCGGAGAGCAGGGGACGCATCTCTGGGTGAAAGGACCCGCAAGGGAGGCAAGAAACGCCACCGATGCGGTCACCCAGGTACTCTAAAATAATAAAACGAGGTCCACTTCACCTCCCTGAAAGCCAGAGAGGACTTTTCTCTGTCCTGGCCACTATAGGGGCAGGAACACACTGGTGAATGGTGGTGGGAGGGGTCCTTTTAAACCTATCTCTGTTCCTGCCCCTACAGAGGTCAGGGGTCAATCTCTCTGGGCCGTCATGGTGGTGAAGTGGAAATATTGTTTTTATTGATATCCCTATTGGGATCACTAGACTTTTTTCTTCTTTTTGATGCCACTATTGATTCACTGTGAGGACGTTGTCACAGCAGTTTTTCCCTGCAGCACCCTCCGTGGCAGGCCTTGGTGGCCCCCATAGGAGCATATAGGTGTTGTGTCTTACACAATAGAAACTGATAAATGCACCCTTATAGAGTGATTGAGCTTACACCTTGGTACTTTACTATATTGACCCTACAAGCCCTTTGTCTTCTAATTTCACGGTCATTTCTTTCTTGTCTTTTTGTGTACCTGATCGTGTGATGATCACAGCTCATTATAAAAGAAAGCTCTGATAACTGTACCGTAATAAGCAATGCACACTTGTGAGGATCATATGACCACGACAGATTTGCAGCCTATATAATTAAACCATAAAATTAAATGACTACAAGCGGAGATCCTGAAAACTGTGTGAAAATGATAAAGAAATGATATATCGGAAAATTGTATAACTTTTCTTTATACAATGAAAGTGACTTTATTTGCTGAAACCCAGTCTGGAAAAAAATCCAGGCGTAGGTGTGACATTACCAAAGGGTATTTAGGAGAAGCTTAGAATGTGATCCCTTGTAGTGAAGCATCATGGACTTGACTTTTAGGTGTGTTCTACCATCATATACATGGACTCTGACTGTATTATATATAAACCATGTGAAACTTCTCTCTGTCTGACACTATAACGGTTATGGGGTAGTATCAGCACCTTTCATCTCCTCTCCAAAACACAGACTGCACAGCAGTAGCATCGAACCAGGAAGTCACCGATTAAGTGCAGTTTCCAAATGTACCAGCCAGAATAAAAACCTCACGAAGCCTGAGTTATGTGAAAGAGACCGAAAAAAAGCTCAAAATTCTTGAGATCATAAATGGGTAATTAATCACAAATTCCATTTACGGGCCGCTGGATTGTACATTTCCTTTGCACTGAAAATCTGGATAAAGAACAAATCAAATGCCAAAAGGAAAATGAATTGTTCCTGGATGCGGGCAGCAGACCAGTATGTGAATGGGATTATTGATCTGAAGGCTCGGGCACGCTGCTCTGCGTTAACTCTCTCTGCTTGTAGGATAATGAAGTGGTCAGTGAAGGTTGGAGGATCATAAATGTTAATTATATGGATTAAATAAAGGTTATTCTGCATCATACCCATTCATACTAAAGAGATAGAGATGACTCTGAAACAGTATGTGAGCAGCACATCATCAGGGCAAGTTTTCTGCCTCTAAATGTAAACAGGATGTTACCGCAATTAGAGATATTGATGTTTCTGAGGTTTTTTATTTAATTTTCTGTACATGGATATGGGGGCAGCCATCTTGCCAGAGCTGCTAACAGCCTTTAGCGATGTACTTTACAGCAGCCACATGAACCACAGGAACCTGTAGATTGGAGATGACTCATTGACTGTCGTGACTGAGCGTTCTGCCTCTCTGTGCTGCACAGTCCTCTTCAGCGTTCTGCCTCTCTGTGCTGCACAGTCCTCTTCAGCGTTCTGCCTCTCTGTGCTGCACAGTCCTCTTCAGCGTTCTGCCTCTCTGTGCTGCACAGTCCTCTTCAGCGTTCTGCCTCTCTGTGCTGCACAGTCCTCTTCAGCGTTCTGCCTCTCTGTGCTGCACAGTCCTCTTCAGCGTTCTGCCTCTCTGTGCTGCACAGTCCTCTTCAGCGTTCTGCCTCTCTGTGCTGCACAGTCCTCTTCAGCGTTCTGCCACTCTGTGCTGCACAGTCCTCTTCAGCGTTCTGCCTCTCTGTGCTGCACAGTCCGCTTCAGCGTTCTGCCACTCTGTGCTGCACAGTCCGCTTCAGCGTTCTACCACTCTGTGCTGCACAGTCCTCTTCAGCGTTCTGCCTCTCTGTGCTGCACAGTCCTCTTCAGCGTTCTGCCTCTCTGTGCTGCACAGTCTTCTTCAGCGCTCAGTAGAACGATAAAGACTGAAGATAAGTTCTCTTTAGCAACACTAAGGGGGCTTCTAAGAAGACGTTTTATGCCCAGTCTGCTAATAAGAAAAGAACACATTTCCCAAATAAAGTATATTTCAAAGATAGTCACACATTTAAACAATTTGGGGGACGCTCACCAGCTGTTCTAGCGCCCAGCCCACTGTCCACCCCTAAGTGTAAATATGAACCCAAATAAAAAATGGCTGGCATTTAATTTTGCTAGTATAAAAACAAATACATAAACTTCACATTCACATAAAAATACCTATAAGTAAAAGTTCATTTTGTGTACGGTTCATTTATATGCGGAGCTCTCGCATGTAAAAAAAAATAAAAATACAAAATAGCAGCTTCCTTATAGTTTCTTTGTTCTGGGCGTGTGGTTTATAGTACCATTGGTTTTATGCTCTGTTATCTATATTATTCAATGATCCTAAAGGGGTTGTCCTGGTTCAGAGCTGAACCTGGACATACCCATAATTTCGCCCAGGCAGCCCCCCTCTGATGTTAGCATTTCATGCTCCGATGCGCTCACTTTACCTGCGCTGTATTACGCAGGGCAAGGGCTCTTTTATTTACTATAACACACTGCCGGGCAGAGGCTTCCACCCAGCAGTGTGTTCGGTGACGTCGCCGGCTCTTATGGGCGGGCTTTAGCGCTGCCCTAGCCGTTTGACAGGCTAGGGCAGCGTTAAAGCCCGCCCATCAGGGCTGGTGACGTCACTGGGCTCCCTGCTGGGCAGAAGCCTCCACCTGGCAGCCCCATGGAGAGCCCAGTTAGTCACTGGAACTCCAGAAAATGCCTGTGCCTTTCACGATTCAGCGCAGGGCAAAGGAGAGCATCCGAGCATGAATTGCCTGGCTGAAAATGGGGATATGCTTAGGTTCAGCTCTGAACCCGGGCAACCCCTTTAATGATTAATAGGTGTATGACACACTCTGTTGACTTGTTTAAATGTATCCACGTTCATAGACAGATCGCTACAACAGTCTGCGGATAGTTGTTCGTTTACACGTACTTTGTTAATCATACATTCAATCAGTCCGCAACTGATTTAGCCAATATGTTACTCACTGGTCGCGACCGGTCTGTCCGCTTTCTCTGCGGCTAGTCTCTTGAGATGTTACTTCTGTTGTGCCGTTACTTGCTGCACGTCTCCCAGCGCATGCGTACTCAGCCTGCTGGGACGCCAACAGCTTATAGAAGTATTTTCTTTGCCTTAGTACTGATTTGCCTCTGTCCACACTGCCCGTTCTATGGCTGCCAACCAGACGCGTTTTGGAACTATACAGTTCCTTCCTCAGTTGTATAGAAAAAATAATGCATGAATTTTAGGACCCAACCTTAGGATTTTTATACTAGTTTAGGTAAAAACTAATATCTGGACCGGATCATCATTTCTTATAGGTACTATTAGCATCAACTGCTAGTTTCATAAACATCAGTTCACATTATGCGTTTTCTTGCTTTGTTGTAATAAAATATATGGATTTCCCTATATTCTTCTCTATCAACATTATAGAGACAGAGAAACATTAATACCAAAGTGTAATAAAATGATCACAAAAGGAATATAAATATAAATAAAAATAAAAAATAAAATATAAACTGTGCAACTTGAAACATAAATAAGGTAATAAGGGAATACTTAGCAAATCTGAATATGATTTTATTTTGGGAACCCCAAGAAGGCTTCCAGTTTTCTATTGCATCGCCAAGGTCCACAAGGACCTTCTTAATCCTCCAGGCAGACCGATTGTCTCCGGCATAGGGTCTCTCACTTTAAATCTGTCACAATATTTGGACAGATTTCTACAGCCCTAAGTCGGGGACACTCCATCACATCTGAAGGATACCACAATGGTGGTCAATCTATTGGAGAAAAGAGTTTGCCAATCACATTGGATTCTGGCCACACTGGACATTAGTTCCTTATATACCTGCATTAACCATAAACAGGGATACAAGCTGTCTCTAAAATTTTAAGACAAGAAAGTAAGCTAAAGGAAGACCAGATACAGTTCATTTTAGATGGAATTAATTTTGCTCTTTCCCACAATTATTTTTAATTTTGATTCACAATATTATTTGCAGATAACCAGAACCGCCATGGGCACCTGGTTCGCCCCCAGCTATGCAAACTTATTTATGGCAGCATGGGAACAGGATACTGTCCTTCCCAAGCTGGGGTCGAACCTGATACTCTGGCGAAGACATATCAATGATATTTTATTCACATCAGTCACTATTGGGGTTTTTAGATTCGATCAATAATAATAAACTAAATTTAACCCCTTCACTACCGAGCCACTTTTCACCTTGAATCCCGGGCCAATTTTTGCAAATCTGACATGTCAATTTATGTGGTAATAACTTTAAAACACTTTTACTTAAAAAGGTAATTCTGAGATTGTTTTCTCGTCACATATTGTACTTCATGACAGTGGTAAAATTGAGTAAAAAAATTTAATTTTTATTTATAAAAAATACCAAATTTACCAAAAAGTTTGAAACATTTGCTAATTTCCATTTCTCTACTTTTATAATAGCAATAACTCCAAAAATAGTTATTACTTTACATTCCCCATATGTCTACTTCATGTCTGGATAATTTAGTGAATGCCACTTTATTTTTTGCGGATGTTAGAAGGCTTAGAAGTTTAGAAGCAAATCTTGAAATTTATCAGAAAATTATCAAAACACACTTTTAAGGACCAGTGAAGGTCTGAAGTCACTTTGTGAGGCTTACATAATAGAAACTACCCAAAAATGACCCCATTTTAGAAACTACACCCCTCAAGGTATTCAAAACAGATTTTACAAACTTTGTTAACCCTTTAGGTGTTTCACAAGAATTTATGGAAAATAGAGAGGAAATTTCAGAATTTCACTTTTTTGGCAGATTTTCAATTTTAATTAATTTCTTTCCGCTAACAAAGCAAGGGTTACCAACCAAACAAAACTCAATATTTTTTGCCCTGATTCTGTAGTTTGCAGAAACACCCCATATGTGGTCCTAAACTGCTGTATGGGCACCAGGCAGGGCGCAGAAGCAAAGGAACGCCATATGGTTTTTGGAAGGCAGATTTTGCGGGACTGGTTTTTTGACACCATGTCCCATTTGAAGACCCCCTGATGCACCCCTAGAGTAGAAACTCCCAAAAAGTTACCCATTTTGGAAAATACACCCCTCAAGGTATTCAAAACTGATTTTACAAACGTTGTTAACCCTTGAGGTGTTCCACAAGAATTTATGGAAAATGGAGATGAAATTTCAGAATTTAACTTTTTGGGCAGATTTTCCGTTTTAATCCATTTTTGCTGGACTGGGTTTTTGACACCATGTCCTATTTGAAGACCCCCTGATGCACCCCTAGAGTAGAAACTCCCAAAAAAGACCCCATTTTGGAAACTACGGGATAAGGTGGCAGTTTTCTTGGTATTATTTTAGGGTATAAATGATTTTTGGTTGCTCTATATTACACTTTTTGTGAGGTAAGGTAACAAAAATAGCTGTTTTGGCACCGTTTAATTTTTTTGTTATTTACAGTGTTAATTTGACAGGTTAGAGCATGTGGTATTTTTATAGAGCAGGTTGTTATTGAAGCGAAAATACCAAATATGACAAAAAATATGATTTTTTAGTGTCTCCATATTCTGAAAGCCATAGTTAAAAAAAAATAATTGGGGTGACTGACTTGTATAGGGGCTCAGTTTTTTCAGTATGAGATGACTGCTTGATTGGTACTATTTTAGGGTGCATATGACTTTTTGATCGCATGGTATTACACTTTTTGTGATGTAAGGTGATAAAAAATTGCTTTTTTGCCAATTTTTTTAAAATTTTTTATGGTGTTCACTTGAGTGGTTAGGTCATGTGATATATTTTTATAGAGCAGGTTGTTACAGACGCCGCAAAACCTAATATGTATACTTTTTTTATTTATTTCCCTTTAGCACAATAATAGCAGTTTTGAAGCAAAAAAAAATCAGTCGTCTCCATTGTCTGAGAGCCATAGCTTTTTTATTTTTTGACCGATTGTCTTAGGTGGGTTCTAATTTTTTTGCAGGTTGAGGTGACTGTTTGATTTGTACTATTTTGGGGGGGGATACACCTTTTTGATCGCTTGGAGTTGCAATTTTAATGACGTAAGGTGACCCCAAAATTTTTGGGGGGCACTTTTTTTATTTATATTTTTTACGGTATTCACCTGATGATATTGTCATGTGATATATTTTTATACAGCAGGTTGTTACGGATGCGTATTACCACAGGTTCTCCCGGAAGGCAGCCACGATGCCTAAGGAAGGCATCGTGCTGCCTTCCCTGCCATGGGGTCTCCGTCACAGCAGCACGGGGACCTCATGGACACAGGCACCTTTCAGGATACCGCACGTGCCGCAGTCAGCGCTGACCGCAGCCATGCAAGGGTTAATACGCCGACATCTGTGATTTCACCAATGCCGGTGCATACAGCCGGACCCCTGCCTATAATCGTGCGGGTGCAGCTCCTGCACCCGCCCGATCAGCACGCCGTACCTGTACTGCACTGGGATTTCTGTTCCTGAGGGTTAAAGTTTACTCCCACCATTAGTCCAAATACGGTGCAATTTTTGGATTTAAAGATAGAGATGAGGGATGAAGCATTTGTCTGTAGTACATACGAAAAAGAAGTGGCCAAAAACAGTTACATTGTGAACTTAAGTTGCCATCTGCCAAGATGGCTGCTTAATGTCCCTACGAGCCAATTTCGGTGCCTTAAGTAAAACTTTACACAAATAGAACAATTTGAAAAGGAAGCAGAGCTGTTGAAGGCTAAATTTATGGAAAAACAATATATTTTGGAAGTACTGGACAAATCTCTCAATCTAGTGATGGGGCTGGACAGGACATCTTTCTTTGCCCCCAAAACAAATGGGAAAATCAAAAGATGACAGAGTCCAGTAAGATCATATTACCATTCAACGTAAAATACAAGAAAGTAGCAAAAGTTATCCAAAAACACTGGCATTTGTTAAAAGAAGATAAGGTACTGGGGCCCGTAATCCCTACACAACCCCCAATTGTTTACACTCTGGCACCTAACCTAGGTTTAAAAATAGTACCAACAGTTAGAAATAATAAAGAAACAACTTTAAATAACTGGATGATCTTGACTGGCTTTTACAGATGCAGCCGATGTCAAAACTGTAAACAAACTAAGTCTACTTTCACACTTGCATTTTGTCTTTCCGTTCAGGGCTCTCACAAGCGGTCCAAAACGGATCAGTAGTTTGCAATTTTAATGCATTCTGAATGGAAAAGGATCCGCTCAGAATGCATCAATTCAGTCTACTTTCCACTTTGGAGATGGCCATGAAAACGCTGGTGTCCGTCTGATGAAACTGAGCCAAACGGATACGTCCTGGCACACAATGTAAGTCAATGGGGACGGATCTATTTTCTCTGACAAAATCTGGCACAACAGATCTGTCCTCCATTGACTTTCAATGGTGTTCAAGACGGATGCAGACGGTTGTATTATCTGAACGGATCCGTTCTGAACGGATGCAGACGGTTGTATTATCTGAACAGATCCGTCCATGACAGATCCGCACAAAACGCAAGTGTGAAAGTAGCCTAATTTTCAGAAAAACTAGCGTAATAAAATCTACAGTAAATAATTACAAATGGGAAATAAAGGAAATGCTCACATGCAACAGTAAACCGGTCATCTATTTAATAGAATGCCTGTGCCAAAAGGAATACATAGGGAGGACAAAGAGGGCACTTAAAATAAGAATTGCAGAACATATCAATAACATCAAAAAAGGATACGAAAAACATACATTAGCTAACCATTTTAAAACTTTCAATGCCAGTAAACCAACTGGTTTGAAGTTTATGGCAATTGAATCTGTCAGTGAAAATTGGAGGGGGGGGGGGGTGATTTTATATCCCAGATGTCTAGGTGTAACTCAATGAAAATATATACATTTTATAAACTTGATGCCAGGGTGACTGAATGCTGAACTGGAGATCTTCGGGTTCCTGTAACCGGGTTGGGGGGGGACAGTGAGCATAAAACGTCGATGCCAGGCTGTTTACCATCGCACTGACGTCTCCTGCGACTTTCCCCTCACCCCTTGCGTCTAGCAACCTTATTTATGTTTTAAGTTGCACAGTTTATATTTTATTTTTACATTTTTATTTCTATTCATTTTTTGATAATTTTATTACAAAAATTACGAAAAGACTTCTATAAGCTGTTGGCATCCCAGCAGGCTGAGTACGCATGCGCTGGGAGATGCGCAGCAAGTAACGGCACAACAGAAGTAACGTCTCAAGAGACTAGCCGCAGAGAAAGCGGGCAGACCGGTCGGGACCATGAGTAACATATTGGCAAAATCAGTTGCGGACTGATTGAATGTATGACCAACAAAGTACGTGTACACGTGGTAACAACTAACCGCAGACTGTTGTAGTGATCTGTCTATGAACGTGGATACATTTAAACAAGTCAACAGAGTGTGTCATACACCTATTAAAACCACACGCCCAGAACAAAGACACTATATGGAAGCTGCTATTTTGTATTTTCAATTTTTTACATGCGAGAGCTCCGCATTTATAAGGACCGTACACAAAATAAACTTTTACTGATAGGTATTTTTATGTGAATGTGAAGTTTATGTATTTGATTTTATGATATGTTCTAGCAAAATTAAATGCAAATTACTGTGAGCCAGCCATTTTTTATTTGGGTTTATATTTCAAAGATGCTTAACATCTGTGTCCCTACACAATATTAAAAATAAAGTGAAATGACAGTCACACTTTAATATAGAGAACTTGAATTAAACAATAGGTCATTTTCTGATGACACATTCCCTTCACATACTACCAGTTCTGGTTTACGTTTCCTTTGTATAAGAGCAGGGCTGAACGCAGGTCCTTCTCCTCCTCCTGCAAATCCAGCACTGCGTCTCAATATAACGATTCTTTATTGGTCACTTCTTAAAAAGATCGATAAAGTGCAACTTCACATGCTACACGTGACGAAAGCATGTCGTCCTTCATCATGGCATGCCAAATTTTCACTTTATGGATCTTTTTAAGAATGCTGGGTCATGCCGTCTGCTGGTGCGGTGTTGTGGCGTTGGTGGCCCCCATGGGGTGTTGCAGCAAATTATAGCAGGTACCCACTTGTAGAGGCAACCTTGAGGTGGTGAGTGGGCTTATGCTATATGATCAAAACGTATACAAATGGCGTGTGTACTCTATGGAGATTATGGAGCTGTATACTATTAATTACACTAAGAAGCAATGATAGGAGAATGCATAGCATGTGGATGTGTGATCCATGCTTTTCTTTTTGTTGGAAATTCTATTGAAGATTTTTATAAAACATAGAGAAATTAACTGAAATTATGAAACTACAAGTTCCAGCAGAATTGTAGATTCACAAGAGAGACATACTGTAGGCTGCCCAAGCATTTTATGAATGGACTTGAAATGCCGTCTTTCATCAGGGGTTGCACCAATTATTCATTTATTTATTCATTTTATTTTACTCACTTGTATAGCACTACTCATTCGTACAGTCTCCCTTCTCGCTTCCTACTCGCTGCTGTATGTCCATGGCAAAGCAGCAGGAAGAGAAATGGGAGAGGGCGTGTGCGCATCTCCTCATACAGCT
Organism: Bufo gargarizans; assembly: GCF_014858855.1. Classification (NCBI taxonomy): domain Eukaryota; kingdom Metazoa; phylum Chordata; class Amphibia; order Anura; family Bufonidae; genus Bufo; species Bufo gargarizans. The sequence continues at coordinate 14,762,213 of NC_058090.1, read as the reverse complement.
GGGGGGGGGGGGGTGGCGGACCCCCGCCGATCTGATGACCTATCCTGATGATAGGTCAACAATATTGAAAAAAGCCCGGAGAACCCCTTTTATTTGTGCAGTTAGCATTTCTGTTGAGATGTACATATCAGGTTAGCAATCATGATTCCTGGAAGGTCACTGCTTTCTGTGTCACTTTCTCTACAACAATCTTAGTTTCCTCGGGTGCCGCGGGAAGTCATCCTGCAGAGCAATGACTTCCAAACCTAGTCCCAAATCGTTGGAGGGTCACGGTGTGTCCCTTTTCATGAGAACATGTTCATTCGTCCCAAGTGCTGAATCATTCACCAATCTAAATGTCCTTGGGTAAGTTTATCCTTTAGACCAGGACTTCAGTTCCTTTGGGAGGTGACTGCATCCAAAATATTAATTACATAAATAACACGACTTTCTGAGGAGCGAAATCCTAGCAGCTGAACACAGCAAGAGCGCAAAGACAATAACAAGAGCTTAGGTTTCGTATGCAGACCCCAAACCAGGATTAAATTTTTTTTGCTTGCCTACAAGACAGAGTCAAATAACATAAATAATAAAAGAAATTAAACTATACAGAGGCCGATGCCTTTATGTAACCGCTTTGTGGGCCTTCTTCTAGTCCGTAGGTTGTGGAGAGTGTTACATTTGAGATGGGTTTACGTTGGCATGTGTCAAATGTGACAATGCAATGGGATACAACGGGGTATACGCATCAGAGGACATCTTCTCCCTTCCAGCAATACAGGTACCCACAACCAGCGTGTTTCCTAATTACCTGTGACAGTCAGAGCCCTGCCACAGTCATAGGGTCAGTACAGGTCGAAATGTAAGATTTTTTTGGTCCATAAGGTTTAATTTACATTTTCTTTTAACCCAGTTTTGACTATTTCCAATTCAGCAGTGATGAGGCACTCTCCATATTTTCACTCACAATATTTCAACAAAGAAACTTTACAGCTCATTCCTTAGTAATCCCATTTAACTGTTTAGTGGAGTTTCATCATAGAAGGTGTAAAATATGTTCTTTTTTTACTTTGGCTGTATAAAGATGAAATTGATCAATTCGCTACCTGATTGGATGTAACGTAGGGCAGGTCTATATTAATTTGCGGTTTGAAGCTATAAATTGTCTACGATGTCTAAATAAAGGAGCAACCATTTTATACCTATCAACGTGTATTGGTCTTCAGTGGTTGTCCGGCCGGTGATTCACCCACAGACAAACCAGGGGCTCCTTTCAATTGGTAGCAGAGGATGGTTCACTGACTATCCAGGTGAGTAATAATTTCTGCCACTATTTGTGTTGGTTGGAATGTTTCTCTCCTGGATACGGTGAATATCTGATGTATACTGGATGGCAGGTTAGTTGATAGGTTAGTTTAGTGTTCATATGACTGTGGGACAGACACGAGGCAGCACTCAGTGTTCTGCGTATCCTGATAGGAGCGGCGTCTCCTATAGGCACAGTGGTTGGCAGGGGATGTTGTTCCAGGAACATACATCATATTGATGGCAGGGAATTTTCCGAATGTAGAACTAGTCTCTTCGGACGTTGGCAGGGATTTTTCAAGTGGGAATTAGTCTCACTTGACGGTTTATTGAGTTACAGGATAACTCCGGATATATGTGAATGAGTTAAAGGATAACTCTGGATTTATGTGAAACAAGGAAACAAGGTACCAGGAATATATGTAAAGGAATACATATGATACAAAGGAAACAGTGAGGGAAACGCATACATCTCAATGCAGATGTTGGTTTCTAACTCACTAGGATTGTCTGTGGAGTGAATTGTTTAAAGAACATAACTGTACGGTTATAACTTGGAAGGTGACATTGATTACTGCAGTGTATTAAATCCATAAATGGTGTTGCCCATATTAGATATTTTACACGTGTTATAAGAATATTGTACTGGTGGAAAATCTGATTGTGCTGGCTTAATTGATCCTCAACATAACAGTACTAACACAATTACTTGCTGCTATTTCTACGCTGCTATTTCCACCTCACTGTTTGCTGCTCGAATATATATATATATAGAGTTTATTGTCAATTGCATTAAACATTATGGGTAACAGCGTGGGAAAGGATCTGGATGGTGAGCCAGAGACCAGACCCACACCGTTACATTTTGTATCAGGCACCTGTGGGATTAGTGTAACTGATCCATTTTGGGTAAATATCTGTGACCGCAGTCAGCAACTGTGTATTACGCAGATCAGCGATGTAGGTCCTCGCAATGAAGGGGACTGGGAGGAGGTTAGAAAAATGGTGGGGCTTCACCCGAAATATAACTATCCAGCCGGTGTCTGGGATGAAAATTATATGAAAACATGTTTTAAAAAATGGGAGAAAGCATTAAAAGAGTATAGGAAGAGATTTCCACCAACCCATCACATATACTTAAAACAGGATAGGGGGACAGTGAGTAAAGAGGAAGAAGTTCCATGGTCAGAAATTCTGCCCTCCTTACCAGATAAACCACCGGCATATGACGTGACGGTGTTAGAAAAGGCAACACTCCCAGCTGTCTCTACGGAGGACATGCTACAAGACCCTTATGATAAGGTCCCCTGTCCAAAACAAGCAACCGCACCAGAATTATTATTATTTTCTGGTGAGAACCAAAAGAGAACCGGACTGTACCCGGATTTGGGGGATAGAGATTCCCTTCTGAGTACTGCAGTTATAGTGGCAGCAGCACTTAGGGAACAAAAAGATGTGGCTCCACAAGTCAAAGAGGCTCAGGAAAGGAGAAAGGAATATAGAAAAAGTATGAACATTTATGTACAGGAGTTGACCCAACTGAGGGATAAACTAAAGATAGACATAGTCTACATTAAACAACTTCCCCTTCAGAATGTCTTTCCCGTTATATATGATCACGAGAACCCCGATAATACTGACCTCCCTAGTGAGGAACAGATGGATGAATTGAAGGGTATTCTGGGAGGAGAATGTGGGAAAACCAGAGCTGTAACTAACAAAAAGGACCAGCTGCTGACCGAGATAGAAAAACTAAGACAAGAGTACAGGAGGGTGAGGAAGGACTGGGAAACCAGAGCTCAGGAAGAATACAGTAGGAGAACTGAAACACAGATAGGGGCAGACAGTTTAGAACATGGTAGGCCCCTGGCAACCTCCACCCCTAGAGTACCTGGAATAATGCAACCCCTGACAGACATATTTTCCAAACTCGCTCTAACACCTAAGGAAGGGGATAATAGAGGCACAAAACTACAGCTCCCCATGATCACTGTAGGTGACACTGAAGTCCATATCCCTCTTCCTTTAGGATTAATGAAAGAACTGAAGGATATGTGTCCCAATCCAAAAAAGGACCCTAGAGCAGCAGCAATGTTTCTGCAGAAGTATACTGCAGGGAGCCAATTAACAATGGAGGATATTCAGATAATACTCTCAGCCATAGACCCAGACACTGGCTCCCAAATCAATACAGAGGTGGTCTGAGCATGAACACCCGTCCCCACGGGGGAACAATCACTATTAGGGGTGCCCAGAACGAGTCCCGTCCTTCATTATGCATTTTGTTCCAACTGATTGGCAAGTTTTACCACAAGTAATACTGCAAATTGATGGTATTACAGTTAATTTATTGCTTGACACCGGAGCAACGACTTCAAGCGTAAACAAAATAGACTTCATTAATGACAAATGCACCGAAGGAAGTTCTATGGGTATCAATGGGACGACAGTGATACATAAGGTGACAGCACCGCTCCCGGTTTGTACTCTTACGGGGGAACTAGTGACGCACATGTCTTTTGCAGTCCTGCTAGAATGCCCCGTTTGCCTATTAGGAAGGGATCTAATGGCAGCATTACAGATTTCATTAGTTTTTGACAAAAAGGGAAGACTGACAGCAACCTCAATGAAATGTGACCTGACAAACCCAAAAAGACGTGACATGAATGGGTTCTTTTTAAGCATACCAATGTCCCTGGAAAATCATCCAATTTGGGCAAAATGTAAAGACTCAGTAGGAACGATTAACTGTGAGCCCTACCGGCCCTGTTTGAAGGAGGGGGTTATGCCAACCTTTCAGAAACAATACCCATTGAGTGAGGAAAAGTTAGAGGGTATAAGGCCGCAAATTGAGAAATACTTGCAGATGGGAATTCTTAGGAAAATTGTCAGTCCCTGGAATACACCGATAAATCCCGTAAAAAAAAATAATGGCACATGGAGATTTGTACAGGATCTAAGGAAGGTAAACAAGGCAATTATCCCACTTCCCCCCTTGGTGGCAGACCTTACAGCTGTGTTTGGGGCCATTCCTGCGGGATCCAAATACTACACTGTAGTTGACCTCAGTAATGCGTTCCTTTTCATACCAGTGGCTTGGGATGCACAAAGTCTTTTTGCTTTTCAGTGGGCTGATGATGGTCAGGTGACTTGGACCCGTCTCCCACAAGGTTTTGGGGATAGTCCAGCAGCCTTTTCTATTGTATTAAAGGCTACATTGGAAGATTGGGAACCAAAGAGGGGATCCACCTTAATACAGTACACAGATGACCTTTTACTCTCCAATTCGGAGTTAGAAGCCTGCGAAATAGATTCACGGGGTTTATTAGACCACTTGGCAAGCAAAGGACACCTGGCCTCGAAGAAGAAAATCCAATATGCAAGTACCCAGGTAGAGTATCTGGGGTGCATAATAGAGGCAGGAGAGAGAAAGATCTCACCCGCTAGAGTCAAGGCAGTGACCTCCCTAAGCAGGCCAGGGGACAAAGCTACAATGCTGTCCTTTCTAGGGTCAATAGTGTATTGTAGGCAGTGGATTCCTGATTGCTCCCATTGGGATTCAATCCTAAGGAAAACTACACTCACAGAAGCACCAAAGGTAGTGGAGTGGACAGAGGACAGAGTAGAAGCCTTTGAGAGATTGATTCGGTCCCTGACCCAAGCCCCAGCCTTGGCCCTGGCAGATTATGGAAAACCATTCCAATTATACTGTGTGGTATCAGGAGAAACCTATGCAGCGGTTTTGACACAGACACACGGGGGAAGAAACAGGCCAGTTTCATACCTATCGAGAAAATTACCTCCTGTAGTTCTTGGAATGCCTCACTGTCTCCAAGCATTAGCAGCCGCGGCCATGTCAGTAAAAGATGCTACTAAGATAGTCCATGGAAATGTAATGGAACTTTTCACCACTCATACAGTTTTGTCCCTCCTTCAAAACATGACCACACAACACATGACAGCTCAGAGACTGTCCGGATATGAGACCATATTACTCAGTACGGCAAACCTGGTGATAAAGACATGTCCAGACACCTCACCAGTGATAAGATTTTTGCATACACTTTTGAGACTTAAGTGTGAAGGTTCTGACGAACAAGTAGACCCAACACCTGAACACAGATGTGATGAAGTGATCTTGTCATGCACAACACCTAGGAAAGATTTAAAGGACACGCCACAGACTGACAGTATAGATGTTTTTGTGGATGGATCATGCACAAGACCAGATGACAGGACATATCAAACAGGTTACGCAGTAGTCATGCTCCCAAATCAAGTGATAGAAGCTGAACCAATTGTCACAACTTCGGCACAACAAGCTGAGCTGGTAGCGCTCACAAGAGCCTGTGAAATATTCGCAGGACACAAAGTGAATATTTATACTGACAGTAGCTATGCATTTGGAACAGTGCATGATTATGCATTAATATGGAAAAATAGGGGATATATCTCAGCAGATGGGAAGCAGATAGCGAATCAAAAATACATAGATCACCTGCTACATGCAATTCAACTGCCAGAAGCTATAAGTGTGATAAAAGTGAAAGGACACTCTGCAAAAGGAGATTATCAAGCCATGGGAAACAACTTAGCAGACAGAGCAGCGAAAATGGCAGCCAAGAGAGACACGAGAAGGGAAAGTAAGTTATTATTCATGACAGATTTTGAAAGTGAAAACTGGGTGTCAGTAGTATATCAACTACAGAAGCAGTCTACCAGTGAGGATATCAAGTACTGGAAATCTCAGGGACTGCAGATGACAGGTACAGGTATGTGGACAAAAGATCGGATATTGGGGGTTCCCACTGCATCAGCACCCCTCCTAATATCCTATCTTCATGGTCCTGGACATTTGGGAAAACAATACATATCAGAACATTACAAGTCACTGTTCTGTACACACCAATTGCAGAGATTGATAGACGATCTGGTCGACTCATGCATGACTTGTGCACAGAATAATGTTCAAGGAAAAGCACACGGAAGACATGGGAATCTACCACCCCCTACAGGCCCTCTGCAAGATTTGCAGATGGATTACACACACATGCCAAAGCAACCCGGGAATATAAAATATCTCCTTGTAATAGTCTGTAGGTTCTCCGGATGGTGTGTAGCCGTACCTACTTCAGGAGAAACAGCTGGTGTGACAGCTAGGGCATTGATAAATCAATGGATTTCAGTGTATGGACTCCCTCGGGTAATTCATTCAGATCAGGGACCTGCTTTCCAGTCCAAACTAATACAAGAACTGACGAAGATTCTGGGTTTCCAGTGGAAGCTCAATATAGTCTATCACCCACAAAGTGCAGGAGTCGTGGAAAGAATGAACCGAACCATTAAGGATAGGTTAAAAAAGGCTACTTCAGGAACATTGAAGGATTGGCTGAAATTTCTACCCGCCATTCTCTACCAAATAAGAACGACACCAAATAAACAGACAGGGTTGTCACCTTATGAAGTGTTATTCGGTAGACCCCCTAATACCCGTGAGGAACCAGATATTGACAGTAACGTTTTTGCCTTGCAGGAGCAGTACGTGAAACATTTGGTAGGTATACTCTCGGAAAATCATGATAAGGTTGCTGTCACCTTTCCTCCTCTTTCCACAGACCCAACTCATCCATTCTTGCCCGGAGACAAGGTTCTGGTGAAACAACTGGCTGTCCGCCACAAGACTGGTCCAATATATCAAGGTCCATTTGAGGTTCTGAGAGTTGCTCGAACGGCTGTCCTTACCGACCAGAGTCCACAGTGGATACACGCCAGCCGGCTCAAGAAGACACCGGAAGGAGTCCTGAAGGAATTCCCCGGACAAGCATGAGTCTTTTGGACAAGATGCCTTCAAAGGAAATGACTTTGATCATACCCCCAAGCCTGCAAAGTAGATATGAGCAATGGCTAAGAGGCTATCCTAAACCACTTTGTCCAGAGGATCCAAAGACTATGCAGGACTTGTATGAGGAAGAATTCATGTTCAGGGAATATACCAATGAACTAGAGACTGAGGACTTGAAAGATCAAAACTTTCCTGAACCATTTAGTAAGCAGATGATTCAGAGAATGAAAATGGTGTGTGGTATAAGGAGTGATCATATGGAATGGGAATTCCATAATATCAAAGAGGGGATTGTAAGGAAATTATGTCTGTATCCACACACGTTCACATATATGTATTAATTCAGCCTTATATGCTTGTATTAAAGTATACAGAGTTCTTCTTTAAAGGAAGTAACAACAAGGTCTAGTAACACAAGCTAACAGGAAATGGCTGTCTGAAGCTCAAAACCGCATGGCTAGAAAGAGATATGCATGCTTTGCAAAAGAATGCCACATTTATGATGAAGGTATCTGGAGAGAGAATTGCTGAATGCATGACATCATAGCTGCAGAAACATATATATGCATATATACCTTTTTACACTTATATCTAATATGTGCATTAGACATATATTTTACATTTGCTATAATACTGGTTATATAAGCATCTTGTATATTGACGTTCATCTTTGGTTTAGATAAGTGAAGGATGTTTTATCAGATAAATGTTGGTACAAAATAAACAAGGATGATTCCGCGAAATATTTGAACAGAGCGAAGGTTGACAAACATGGTGGTTAGATATCTAAATTCTAAGAATTATAAATGCGTCACATATGTACCTTGTTTCTAGGAAATTATCATGACTTTTTTTACTTTGGCTGTATAAAGATGAAATTGATCAATTCGCTACCTGATTGGATGTAACGTAGGGCAGGTCTATATTAATTTGCGGTTTGAAGCTATAAATTGTCTACGATGTCTAAATAAAGGAGCAACCATTTTATACCTATCAACGTGTATTGGTCTTCAGTGGTTGTCCGGCCGGTGATTCACCCACAGACAAACCAGGGGCTCCTTTCAGAAGGGACTTTCCAATGCCTGGGTATCGTTGTAAAAGATAGGTGCCAGTGGCTGCCTTAAACAGCTGATTGGTGGGGGGGATGTGGGGTGTCGGACCCCATCGATCTGTTCTGGATGGCATATCCTGAAGTACCAGAACTCCTCTTTTAGTAAAGGCACTTGAGCATTTTCTATGCAGTTAAATAGGATCCCTCGAACACTCCTGTTGCACGAGCTCAGGGCATATTAGTCTATAGTCTTGATATTGGTGCATTATGGCATCCTATTCTGAAGTGTCTATTGAACGCTCACGCAAATGTAAGGAAAACATAAAATAATAAGGTCCAAGTAATATTTATAGAGACACCTAAATTTTTTTGCAATAAATTACAAATATCCTCAGTAGTCATGTGATTGTGTCACAATCTAAGGCTTGACGGGCCATTTGACAGCACTTAAATAGGACGGTCATCACTCCTGACATGTCTGTTTTACAAACTTTATTCCGCAGTCAATAACGATTATAACTGTATCATGTTCTGTTCCTCATTTGTTGGTACTAGAAGTTTATTACTACTTGCACTGTCTGACAATATCCAATCAGTGACAGACTGTGCAGGAAAACACCCCACTGGTAACACTCAGTTGTAGTTTAATTCATAAACTTCTAGTAGCAATAACTGAGGAACAGAACAACATAGCTATATGAAAAGATGCTGATTGTATCATGGGGGTTGTCAGGAGAGGTGACAAGTCCTCTATAAGGCTGGGTTCACACGGGCGTGATGGATTTGCTCAGGTGCGTTCAGTTTAAAAACGTGCGATTTTGGAACCAAAACAAGTCAGTTTTCACTGCGATTGCGTTCAGTGTTTGCGTTTTTTCTGTGCGGATGGCATCCGGATGACATGCTTTTTTCATGCAGCCCCATTAATTTTATATGGGGCCAGGGCTGCGTGAAAAACGCAGAATATAGAATATGCTACGATTTTCACGCAACGCAGAACTGATGCGTGAAAAACAACGCTCATGTACACAGCCCCATTGAAATGAATGGTGTCGGATTCCGCACGGGCGCAATGCGTTCGCCTCACGCATTGCACCCGCGCGGAAAACTCGCCCGTGTGCACCCAGCCTAAGGGACAGATTAATACCTGAAATACAAATACGATGAACACAGCAGGGTTTGAGCTCAGGTCTGTAACTTCATCAAGTCTCCACCAGCGTAGTAACTGCATATATTCTATTTCTTTACATATTGCAGAATGCTTTTAGCTTATAGGAAGATTATTTACATTATTTGTCATTAAGTCCTGAACAGATATGTTTGACTCCGCAGCCATGGCTCTTGGGTTCAAGTTATTATATAAGCCAGTTGGTGTGATCCTTAAAGGTTACGTGAACCCATGGATCAGTTGCTTCATTTTCCCTTGAGTAAGTATGGCAATAAAACCTGAAACGTGCTGGGTGTCCTGTACATGTCAGCGTGCCGGAGGTGTTTCTTATAAAGTTTGAAGTACAAACATCTAGCAATGATTCAACATGGCAATTAAGACTGACTGGTCTAACACGAGACATGGCACAGACGGGGATGTTATTAACTGTTACATTTCCCATATCTGTACTGTAGAAAATACCCAGGTTTCAGATTCCTTTTATTCCTGTGTTTCAATCTATATCACCTTTTTACTACAGTTATTTATTGAATTTGATGGCTCAGGTTTTCCATACTCTGGCTCCATGCCAGCTGTTTCTTCTCCACTTTTCTACCAAATTAGACATGAAACCTGTGACCGCTAAGGGCAAGAACAGTCCTGTTAAACTGTTGCACCACATAGGGTCACTTTTTATGTTACAGGTGTGAGGCGGTGATTACCTGTTGTCCTATGTGATTCATATAATCATCTATATATTGCAGGGTGAGGAAACTGTCACAGTGCAACAGTTCTTTAGAATTCCCCATCCCTATAGCCATCCAGCATGGTGTATTACGAGGTGTACGTTGGGCAAGTCCTTTGGTCGTCCCATCTATCAAGCAGCATTGCAGCTGTGTGCTGCAGGGCGATAGGCAATATTGCTGCCTCCTTTAGATATCTGATCTGTACGGCATACATATTAGGACATCGTCAGACATCATCCACAACTCCATCCTCCGTCAGGCAAAACTCCATCAGCCCTCAGACATCAGACAAAACTCCGTCCTCCGTCAGGCAAAACTCCATCAGACATCAGACAAAACTCCGTCTTCTGTCAGACAAAACTCCATCAGCCCTCAGACATCAGACAAAACTCCGTCCTCCGTCACCCAAAACTCCATCAGACCTCAGACATCAGACAAAACTCCGTCCTCCGTCACCCAAAACTCCATCAGACCTCAGACATCAGACAAAACTCCGTCCTCCATCAGGCAAAACTCCATCAGACATCAGACACAACTCCGTCCTCCGTCACCCAAAACTCCATCAGACCTCAGACATCAGACACAACTCCGTCCTCCGTCACCCAAAACTCCATCAGACCTCAGACATCAGACAAAACTCCGTCCTCCGTCACCCAAAACTCCATCAGACATCAGACAAAACTCCGTCCTCCGTCACCCAAAACTCCATCAGACCTCAGACATCAGACAAAACTCCGTCCTCCGTCACCCAAAACTCCATCAGACCTCAGACATCAGACATCAGACAAAACTCCGTCCTCCGTCAGGCAAAACTCCATCAGACCTCAGACATCAGCTAAAACTCTGTCCTCCCTCAGACATCAGCCAAAACTCCGTCCTCCCTAACTCAAAATACGCCCTACTACACACACTCTTCACCTGACGGAGCTGCTAGCTGCTGGAGAGGCAAAGGACCTGTGATGACGTCATGACCATGTGACGAGTCACGTGTGTGGGAGGGGTCAGATGTGCACAGCAGCTGGTAGAGTGTACAGAACAGTAGCCATCAAATTAGTGATGGGAAGTTCGGATCTTTCAAATGAATCGGTTCATTTGAATCAGCTCATTCAAATGAACCGATTCATGAATCGGATCTTCGGTTCATTTCATGAGCCGGCCGAGGCAAGTGAACTGAAGATCAATGCGCATGCTCAGCTCATCGAATCTTCGGTTCACTTGCTGAGTCGGCTCTCAAGTGAACCGAAGGTCAGGAGGGACTGGCTCCTGGCAAACACAGCTCTGCTGCAGTGAGCAGACTGTGATAATTGAGAGTTTTAGTTAAAAGAATTGTCACCGAGTCCCTACCAGACTTCCTGCTCTGCTACAGCATGTAGCAGAGCTGTGTGTGTACAGGGTGCATGTAGCAGTGTAGCATGTGCTACACTGCTGCATGCACCCAGTACACATACAGCTCTGCTACATGCTAGATTAATGCCCCCCTTCCCCCCGGACGGACTTACAGGGAGCCGCAGAGCAGGGAGCCTGGCAGGGACTCGGTGACTCACGGTTCTTTTAACTCAAAAGAATCGAATGAGTCTCTGACTCATTCGATTCTTTTAACTAATAGACTCAGCCGACTCTCCGAGTCCCTGCGACTCCCCCTGTGCTGGGAGTCAGTGCTGCGGCCTCTGATTGGTTGGAGGGCGGGGCTAGCGTCCACTGGCTGCCTCTGATTGGTTGGAGGGCGGGGCTATTACACTGGCTGCTGCTGCCTGTATGCTGATCTGACTGAGCCGTTTCATTCGGATCGGCTCAGTCAGAGGAACCGACTCTTCCGGATCAGTGAACTGAATCGGTTCAAAAGAACGATTCGTTCATGATCCGGACATCACTACATCAAATAGAGCTCTGTACTAGAGATGTGTGTGTAACCTGCATGTAGCAGAGCTGTGTACTGTGTTACAGAGATGTATGTGTAACCTGCATGTAGCAGAGCTGTGTACTGTGTAGCAGATCTGTATGTGTAACCTGCAGGTAGCAGAGCTGTGTACTGTGTTACAGAGATGTACGTGTAACCTGCAGGTAGCAGAGCTGTGTACTGTGTAGCAGATTTGTATGTGTAACCTGCATGTAGCAGAGCTGTGTACTGTGTAGCAGAGCTGTATGTGTAACCTGCATGTAGCAGAGCTGTGAACTGTGTAGCAGAGCTGTGTACTGTGTTACAGGGATGTATGTGCAACCTGCAGGTAGCAGTGCTGTGTACTGTGTAGCAGAGATGTGTACTGTGTTACAGAGATGTGTGTGTAACCTGCATGTAGCAGAGCTGTGTACTGTGTATATAGAGCAGTGTGTGTAACAGCATGTAGCAGAGCTGTGTACTGTGTAGCAGGCTGTATGTGTAATCTGCATGTAGCAGAGCTGTGTACTGTGTTACAGGGATGTATGTGCAACCTGCAGGTAGCAGAGCTGTGTACTGTGTATATAGAGCAGTTTGTCTAACTGCATGTAGCAGAGCTGTGTACTGTGTTACAGAGATGTGTGTGTAACCTGGGAACTATAAAAAAGTGTAAAAAAAACCCCATAAATATTCAGATCACCCCCCTTTTCCTAAAATTAAAATAAAAGACACATCATGGGTTTCGCAATGTGTAAAAACGCCCATTGTATAAAAATATATTCCCCATACGGCAAACAGCAAAACAGAAAAAAAAAGAGTCCAAATGTCCGATTCGCCGTTTTTGGTCACTTTATTTGCTACAAAAATGTAAATAAAAAGTGATCAAAAAGTCTTAAACACCCCAGAATGGTATCAGTAAAAAGTTTAGATTGCCCCACAAAAAATGAGCCCCCATCCAGCTCTGTACACATAATTACAAAAAAGTTATGGGGCTCAAAATATGGCGACAAAAAAAATCGGATATTTTAATTTTTTTATCACTATTAAAACGCAAGAAAAACTATACATATAAGGTATTGCCGGAATCGATCTGACCTGTAGAATAAAAGTAACCAGTCAGTTTTATCGCACATCGAATGTTGTAAATAAAAATCACGTAAAACTGTGGTGGAATTGCTTTTTTTTTTTCAACAGGAAGAATGGGCAGTTTTACCATCTGAGAAAATAAAGAGCCTCATCCATAACTACCACAAAAGACTTCAAGCTGTCATTGATGTTATAGGGGGCAATACATGGTATTAATAACTGGGGTGTGTAAGCTTCTGATCAGGGTCATTTGGGGAGTTTGTGTTGTGATTATGATTTATAAAGAGTAAATGTTATGTTTGACATAAATGGCTTCAGCCGACCACTAACCACGAGCGAGAGAAAAGTGTCTGTGGTATCATTCATATTCTCTGCACAATGGTTAAAGGGGTATTCTCATCTTAATGATCACTGTTAAATCTGTTAATGATTTGACAGTGATAATTTTTCTAAATACATTTTATTACCCAATTCCCATCCTTTTTTAGAAAATAAGTCCCCTCTTGCCTGATGTTGTCTTTGGTCTCCCCTGGTCACGGCCACCTCTCCTGTCGAATCCAGCCGGGCCACGCTTGCGCAGAAGACGGAAAATTCTCTCCCGGCTGGGCCGCGCAATGTCCTGATTGCGCATGCCGCCGCGCATGCGCCATGATGACTTCTTCCTGGCCAGTATAGTACAGAGCCGCGAATGCGCACGCCGACTCTGTACTATACAGGCCAGGAATAAGTCACCATGGCACATGCGCGGCGCCGTGCGCGTTCAGGACATTGCGCGGCCCGGCCGGGAGAGAATCTTCAGTCTTCTGCGCAAGCGCGGCCCGGCCGGGAGAAGAATACAGGAAGTGAACGTCACGCTCAAGGAAGGTAAGTATGAAAAAGGGAAGATGAGAATCATAAATTCTGCAAGGGTATGTAAACTTATCAGCACAACTGTAAGTAGCTGTGTGATATAAATCTGTGGAATATGGGAAGCACAAGAGGATGTGCACCTTAAATCCCATCTTTGTAAGGCCTCTTGCACATGGTCGCTGTGTGCCTGTGGTCGTATTGTGGACCACATACGGCGGTTCCACAATACACAGGGCACCAGCCGTGTGCATCCCGCATCCGTGATGTCGACCCATTCACTTGAACGGAACAGAAACACGGATCGGATCCGCACAGAAGCACTACAGAGTGCTTCCGTGGTGTTTCTGGCCATGCCTCCGCACAGCAAAAAAGTAGAACATATTCACGGACCTATTCAAGTTGAATGGGTCTGGATCTGTCCCGGCTGCTGCACGCACGTTGCCCGTGCATTCGGGACTGCAAATTGCTGTCCCCAATGCACGGAATGGACCAACAACGTTCATGTGCAAGAGGCCTAACACTTGTGATCTGTGTGAAGCGGCATATATGCATTCATGCTGCATGTATTTATTAATTAGGATTACCAATTCTGAGTAACTCGGAGTGACAGGAGATTTACAGAATCAGATTTATTTTTTTTGTCGTCATATTTTGAGCTCTATAACTTTTTTGTAATTATGTGTACAGAGCTGGATGGGGGCTCATTTTTTGCGGGGCAATCTGAACTTTTCACTGATACCATTCTGGGGTGTTTAAGACTTTTTGATCACTTTTTATTTACATTTTTGTAGCAAATGAAGCGACCAAAAACGGCGAATCGGACATTTGGACTCTTTTTTTTCTTCTGTTTTGCCGTTTGCCGTATGGGGAATATATTTTTATACAATGTGTGTTTTTACACATTGCGACACCCATGATGTGTATTTTTTTAGTTCTTTTATTTTCATTTTGGGAAAAGGGGGGTGATCTGAATTTTTATGTTTTATTTTACACTTTTTTATAGTTCCCAGGTTACACACACATCTCTGTTACACAGTAAAAAGCTCTGCTACATGCGGTTACACACATCTCTGTAACACAGTACACAGCACTGCTACATGCAGGTTGCACATACATCCCTGTAACACAGTACACAGCTCTGCTACATGCAGGTTACACATACAGCTCCGCTACACAGCACACAGCTCTGATACATGCAGATTACACATACAGCTCTGCTACACAGTACACAGCTCTGCTACATTCAGGTTACAAATACAGCTCTGCTACACAGTACACAGCACTGCTACATGCAGGTTACACATACAGCTCTGCTACACAGTACACAGCTCTGCTACATGCAGGTTACACATACAGCTCTACTACACAGTACACAGCTCTGCTACATGCAGGTTACACATACAGCACTGCTACACAGTACACAGCTCTGCTACATGCAGGTTACACATACAGCTCTGCTACACAGTACACAGCTCTGCTACATGCAGGTTACACATACAGATCTGCTACACAGTACACAGCTCTGCTACCTGCAGGTTACACATACATCTCTGTAACACAGTACACAGCTCTGCTACATGCAGGTTACACATACAGCTCTGCTACACAGTACACAGCACTGCTACATGCAGGTTACACATACAGCTCTGCTACACAGTACACAGCACTGCTACATGCAGGTTACACATACAGCACTGCTACACAGTACACAGCTCTGCTACATGCAGGTTACACATACAGCTCTGCTACACAGTACACAGCTCTGCTACATGCAGGTTACACATACAGATCTGCTACACAGTACACAGCTCTGCTACCTGCAGATTACACATACAGATTTGCTACACAGTACACAGCTCTGCTACCTGCAGGTTACACATACATCTCTGTAACACAGTACACAGCTCTGCTACATGCAGGTTACACATACAGATCTACTACACAGTACACAGCTCTGCTACCTGCAGGTTACACATACAGATCTGCTACACAGTACACAGCTCTGCTACCTGCAGGTTACACATACAGATCTGCTACCTGCAGGTTACACATACATCTCTGTAACACAGTACACAGCTCTGCTACATGCAGGTTACACATACATCTCTGTAACACAGTACACAGCTCTGCTACATGCAGGTTACACACACATCTCTAGTACAGAGCTCTATTTGATGGCTACTGTTCTGTACACTCTACCAGCTGCTGTGCACATCTGACCCCTCCCACACACGTGACTCGTCACATGGTCATGACGTAATCACAGGTCCTTTGCCTCTCCAGCAGCTAGCAGCTCCGTCAGGTGAAGAGTGTGTGTAGTAGGGCGTATTTTGAGTTAGGGAGGACGGAGTTTTGGCTGATGTCTGAGGGAGGACAGAGTTTTAGCTGATGTCTGAGGTCTGATGGAGTTTTGCCTGACGGAGGACGGAGTTTTGTCTGATGTCTGATGTCTGAGGTCTGATGGAGTTTTGCCTGACGGAGGACGGAGTTTTGTCTGATGTCTGAGGTCTGATGGAGTTTTGGGTGATGGAGGACGGAGTTTTGTCTGATGTCTGAGGTCTGATGGAGTTTTGGGTGACGGAGGACGGAGTTTTGTCTGATGTCTGAGGTCTGATGGAGTTTTGGGTGACGGAGGACGGAGTTTTGTCTGATGTCTGAGGTCTGATGGAGTTTTGGGTGACGGAGGACGGAGTTTTGTCTGATGTCTGAGGTCTGATGGAGTTTTGCCTGACGGAGGACAGAGTTTTGTCTGATGTCTGAGGTCTGAGACCTGATGGAGTTTTGGGTGACGGAGGACGGAGTTTTGTCTGATGTCTGAGGTCTGATGGAGTTTTGGGTGACGGAGGACGGAGTTTTGTCTGATGTTTGAGGTCTGATGGAGTTTTGGGTGACGGAGGACGGAGTTTTGGGTGATGTCTGAGGTCTGATGGAGTTTTGGGTGACGGAGGACGGAGTTTTGTCTGATGTCTGATGGAGTTTTGCCTGACGGAGGACGGAGTTTTGTCTGATGTCTGAGGTCTGATTGAGTTTTGCCTGACGGAGGATGGAGTTGTGGATGATGTCTGACGATGTCCTAATATGTATGCCGTAGATCTGTATCCCGAATCCTTTCTTTCTGTATTTCATATCATGTCTTTAGGCAATGAAGCATGGACTAAACTGAGCATATTAAGGGCGAGAGAGAATCTATCAGATGCTTTATGCCACTCTTATGTCGTATAAAGGACGAATAAGGCCAAACTTTTAGCCGTTCTGCAGTTCTGTCTTCGCTTTCTAAAGTGACCAGTAAAGTATGTGGGGATTCAAAGGAGGGTTGTGGCCTCCACAGACAATTTACCATAACTTATACCAGAAATTGGGATAAACTATGGTGTAAATCTATGCCTACCCACAGTGGACATAGATTTGTTTTTGTGGCGCTCCGAAAACCTAAATATGTGCAGAATTTATGATGAGCCGCATTTTACTCCAACACACTTTGAATCAAGACTGGCGTGCAGATGGAAGGAAGAGCAGCTAGATAAATGGATGTTCGTTCGATTTGTATGACCACCTTTAGTGCTAGCGCAGAAAACATAATCCGCTTTAGGATGGGTTCACATCATCTTTTCGTTTTCCCTTCTTCTGATCCGTGAGAAGAACAGAAAAATAAACAAAATAACACCCTTAAATGGGTTATCTAAACCCTATAATGCCCCCATATGCCTGGGTCCCACATACAGGTTGTACTTACCTTGCTCCACGGCACCAGCGTCGCTTTTGATGCCTGCCGCGACAGGTGATGCCAGGAAGGCTCATCCCCATTGCGGCCTGCTATTGGCTGCCACAACACCCCTTCCCGGTCGCCAAATGTATAGATCCGCGCAACAGAGAGATGCAGCAGTGGCTGCGCGCGCATGAGAAGCGACGCGGGTGCCAGGGATCAAGGTAAGTACAACCTGTGTGCGGGGCCCAGGCATTAGAGGGGACATTATAGGGGTTGGGGTTTGTGATCCGTGAGAAGAACAGAAAAATAAAAAACAGATTCTGTATTTTAAGCATCTGTTCTGCTCAGTTATTCACATATTGCACATTTTCGTCTGAGATCCGTTATTTTAGATGGAATAAAAATTCCGTCCCCAAAAAATATGGATAGATGGAAATGGCTAAAACCGATGCAAAATGTGAATAACTGAGCAGAACAGATGCTTAAAATCGGAAGAAAGGAAAATGAAAAAGTAATGTGAAACCGGACTCGACTTCTCAGGACAGTGGGCAGGGGAGCTTATAAGTGGTCAAACATTTTGTACGAGCTTCAAATCTGCTTTTTAGTTGACACCCTACCCCCTCCAACTTCTCTTGGCAGTCTGTTCTCAGTAGGAATCTACAAGAAGCACATGAGAAAGTGCCTTTTAAAAAGAGTGTAACATGTATTACATGCAGGGGCACGATGGGAGGTACATTCAGAATGCATTTGTCAACCCATTTTGTCATAATTTTTGCTAGTTAGCTTGGTAATATTTTCTACTCCACCTATAACTTGGAAATTACCATAGAATGGGCCTTTTAAAACCGGATGTTCATGAGATACTGTTGGTTCATAAATCTGTGTATAAATATATATATATGTGTGTCCACAGTTTAAGTACATTTGTGCTGTTTCCTTATGGAAGTGCCGCACCCAGGTTCTGACTTGTGGCAAGTACCATTGATGTCTACATGAATCAGTGACTCACAGGCAGAAATCTTGGCCCACGGGTCCTCTAAATGGGCAGCTCGACCTTTCAGAGCAATGTTGTCCAAACTCTACGGGGCGTACACCCAGGCTGCTGTACTCCAATATCAACAGAGCAATTTGTTCTCATTCACACACAGTGAACCCCTTCATCCTGACTCAGGGCTGAACTCTCGCCGAAGTTACTCCACCAATACAGACACGTCGGGTTTCGGCTCTGATTTCAATAAATAACAGACCAAATTACTATAATTTCACCAGTAATTATGAAATAGATTTACATATTACGAGAAGCAATTGCTACAGTCTGCAGGGTCCTTATCCAACCATTTCAACAACTGAGAACACAGAATTGCTTCAGCCATACACCAGATTTGGCACAAAGTGCTTTAAGCACATTTAGGAAATGTTTGTGACCTTGTTTAACCCTTTCGTATCTTCAGGCAGTGCGTTATGTGATTTTTATATTTGGAAAGAACAGAATATTTTAATCAGGATACTATTGTATAATACGTTTATTAGAAGCCCTCATGGGATCTCAGCAATAGGATATCACTGGAACGATTAGATACAAACTGACCAAACCAATGTTGTATTCTGTCCTTTGTGAAATGTAATTGTACCACCACTATTCATGACATGCAGCTCATAAATCAATAAGGAACCAGTGATTTCTCTGAAACATTAGCAAGAATTAGCAATGCCAAGAAATACTGTATTTGTAGACCAAGGACAGAACAAGAAATACATGTGATGAAAAGGTCTAAAACAACATAATTTACTAATCTAAATAGAAAATATACAAATTCTAAGACAATGTAGCATTTTTCCATTGATCTCATCAGATGTTATATAGTACAGGACAATCTCTCTTTGAAAAAACTAGAACCATCCCTGTACCTGGATCCGGAGATCTCCCCATTTCTACAGCAGCTCTCTCCCCATCACAGCTCAGGGGGCACGTCTTTTCATCTGTAGCTCTCTCCTTTTAACTATCACAGATCAGGGGGCATGTTCTTTCTGCTGCAGCTCTCTCCCTAACACAGCTCGGGGGGGGGGGGGCATGTTCTTTCTGCTGCAGCTCTCTCCCTATCACAGCTCGGGGGGGGGGGCATGTTCTTTCTGCTGCAGCTCTCTCCCTATCATAGCTCGGGGGGGGGGGGGGCATGTTCTTTCTGCCGCTGCTCTCTCTTTATCACAGATCAGGGGGCATGTTCTTTCTGCTGCAGCTCTCTCCCTATCACAGCTCGGGAGGCATGTACTTTCTGCTGCAGCTCTCTCCCTATCACAGCTCGGGGGGGCATGTTCTTTCTGCTGCAGCTCTCTCCCTATCACAGCTCGGGGGGGGGGGGGCATGTTCTTTTCTGCTGCAGCTCTGTCCCTATCACAGCTCGGGGGGAATGTTCTTTCTGCTGAAGCTCTCTCCCTATCACAGCTCAGGGAGTACGTGTTTTCAGCTGCAGATATGGCTAGTGGCAGGTGAAGGATGGAACTGAGCATGTGTGACCACCTCAGCGAAGTTGACTTAGAAATAGGAAACAAACATCACGTGGTGTCACACATACATTTTATTGAATAACCCAGTGGCTATACAAAATTTGTAATTATATCCAATTACAAAAGTATTGAGATCCAGGTGCTGGTTTGAGAAATGAATAATATTTTCGTGGGATAATCCCTTTAAAGCTACAATATAAAAAGCACTATGCTACTTTCGGCAAGTTCAACATTAGCGGCGGCTATTACCGGAAGTTTGTAAGGCTCTGTCCAGCCCCATTCACTATAATGGGTACCAGTGGAGATCTGGCCACATTCTGGTGGTTTTCTTCTGGACGATTCTCTGCATATTTGCCAGAATGCGGCTGGATCTCATCTGGTCCCCAATATAGCAAATGGTGCCGGCCGGACCCTTGCAAACCTCCAGCAATGCCGAAGCGCCACCGCTAGTGTGGAACGAGCTTCAAATAGTTGAGACCTGTCTCCATTACAAAGAGTTATACAAACATTTTAGTGTTTTCCCTTAAAATGTGTTCCCAGTGCTAAACAAGAGCTCATAAAAGAAAGTTACAATGATTGGAAATTGCCAAAAGAGAATACATGGAAAATGGCCCAATCTACTGGCGGATTCACCACTGTTGTCATATAATACTACAAAATACCCATCAGGTTCTTTAGAACATAAGACTGTTATCTAGAAAAAAAAAAGAAAATTGCAATTTGCACAAAAAAAAAGCTAAGGTCACAGGTGTGGCTTCATTGTTGGAATACCTGTGAGAATATTCCAATTCCCATAATGTAACGAGAGACGATCGATTCTGAGGTTACCCTATTTGCCTTTACTTTTAAGCGCAGAAGAAGTAACCTCTTGTCTGTTTAGATAGTACGGGATACTCATGTCCTTGTGTTTGTCACACTACAGGAAAGGTTTTGTGACTTGCCCGGCTCAATGCAAGATCAAAGCCTTGAACCACTCACAAAAACAGGAGGGCTAGTCCCAAAGAATCAAAGACACAAAGGAAACGTTTAAAAGATAAGCATCAGTCTGAGATATGACATTTCACTGAGATCAGATCCGGTGCAAAAGTTCAATTCAGAGTTCATAAAACAAAAAAATTACAAAGAGATTGACTTGAAGGCTCTGTCAGTCAGTGGGGCAGCCACCATCTTCTTATGAAAAATATTTTTGCTCTAAGATATTGATGAATAATTAAGAGACCGTACTGATAACTACTTTCAAAATAATTTATCCTGTGTAAAGAATTAATGAGCAAAATGTATCAAGTTAAAAAAACCAAAAACAAAAAAATGTGTAGCCTGTATTATATTAGTGAAGGTGTCCACTCCGATAACAAAGCCAATTAGACTATTAAGTCTTTGGATGTCGCCATAAAATGTAACCATAATCTTCACAAAGTGAAAATTGATATAAGCTTTATTGATAACACATAACAATTACATACATGATGGTAAAAGGCAGTTTTTACCATCATGTATGCAATTGTTATGTGTTTAAAATAAAGCTTATTGATTTTCACTTTGTGAAGATTATGGTTAAATTTTTTGGCGACATTTATGGCTCCTTGTGGGTCGGTATTTTTTTTGTTATTTATCTCTGTCCGGTAATAATTAGGTGGCTATTAAGTCTTTGGAGTCACGTGTACCTCCATATGCTTCTGATTCCAGGGGCTGTATCACTAAAGTATTTTATACCCCTCTAGAAGCATTGTATGGGGCATGTGGAATCCCTGTGGCACTGTACTACAGAACCACAGGCACATTGCGTGCCACTGTATGAAGTCTCTGTTTACTCCATCTGCCAGGTTCCTTACAACTCACAAACATATGCACGCTATGCTTAGCCCAGAATGCATGTGTTCTCAGTGGACAGAGGGAAGAAAGCCGATGCCAGGCACCTATGGATGTGGCTTACCTCCCCTGATAACAAAAGACTCGGGTGCTGAAGAACAACATGCCCAATTCTTCTTTCCTCCGACATCAATCGGTAGGAGGCACACACGTGCATAAAATGGACAACTGGTCCTGCCTAAATCAGCAGGTTCAGCCAACTTTTCTGTAATGTTTATAGAGGGTGAAAAAAGAACTGACCCTGGCAAAATCTGCTCCACAAATCACAAAATTAATTTTTAGAATGTTCTATACATTTTCCACTACAGTGAGCGAATTTCACCAGTTAGCTGAGACTTGCTTAATTTTTCATTGCATTAAAGGGTTTTGCCAGCTGCACATAACCAAAGTTAAATGTATTGGCAAGCTTCCTGTCATTAGTCCTATTGTGCCTCAGGATCAGACCACAATGTTGCTTTTCTATCTATGGTCGTTCATGTCTAGATGATGACCATAGATTTGGCCAGTGGTAGGCTTCCACCGCATGAACCGTTTCTCTTCTTTGCTGGAGCCCGACAGAAATGCTGCTCAGTGTGCGGGAGAACAAGACGCTTGGCAAACTCCACAATAACATGAAAGGACAAAGAAAAATGAGGTACCATATTACTCCGTGCTACAGAAGTGAAGGGAAACAAGAAGGGTCAAAAACAGAGTAAAGTAAGTTGTTAAACTGTATAACATCGTAACTGGTCATTATAATTGTAGAAACAAAGGTTGAGGGCAAGCCCCTTTACATGGGTTGTCCCACGAAATATACTGTTTATAGTTAAACCCATCCCATTATTATAATCCTTCCTATATTTACATTTGGAGGACACGGCCTAGTTTGGTAATAATTTCTATGTTTTTCCCTTTTTCATCTCTGCATTTCAAAAGCAATAACTTTTTATTTATTTAGCCGTGGACAATGTATGAGGGCTTGGTTTTGAGGGATGAGTTGTATTTTTAATGGCATCATTTTGGGGTACATCTAATTTAATAACACTTTTATAAATTTTTTGTGGTGGAACGACGTGAAAAAATAAAACAGCTTCTGCCTTTTTTAGGGGTATTGTTTTTATGTTGCTCACTCAATAACATTTATAAAACTTTTTTTCATTCCCAAAAAATCTGAACATTTTCATTTTTCCGGTGACTCAGCTGTGCGAGGGCTTGTCTTTTGCGGGACAAGTTGACGTTTTCATTGGCTCCATTTCTCTTGCTAAATACTTAGATGCCATGGTCAGCATTGAACACAGCATCTAAGGGGGTCAAACTGCTGGAATTGGAGTTAATATGTATTTTTACATGATCAAATTGGAACTATTCAAGACAGTTATTCAGTGGGGATCTAGATGACCCAATGAGTCTAGGATCTCTTCTTTACACTAGATATGGCAAATTACCTAGAACTGTAAAGCAATCAATTGTCCTGAAAGTCACCATCATCTCTTGGAAGGTTTTAAACTTCCCTTACTAATTTCATGGTGCATTTTCTTTTGAGGACATCCAGAGTATCTCGTGGGACTAGTCAACAAATGAGGGAGTGGAGAATTAGAGGAATAATCTCACCCTTTGGGACTCCTTTTAATGAAGTGTCGATTCACTTTGGTATCTCTAGTTGTCATTATTTGCAATGCATGCTGCTACTTTCATTTTTTAGATCCTGCTTTAACAACTCAAAAAAGGAAGCAAGCACAAATCTGTTTGAAGATCTGATTAGGCCATTGCGACTTTAGGCATCCTAATCTCATCTTTGTATTGGGCCCTAATTGATCTTCCGTCATCCTGCATAAATAAATAAATAAAAATTTTTTTTAAAAGATTCTTCAAGATCAGGAAAATGATAATAGGATCTTTAGAAGCCTGGAGGAAAATTAGGATGTATGTAGTTGATAATAGGTGGCGGGAATAGACTTTGAATCACAGTGCACTATATAGCATCACTTTCCCTGCCTCAACATCTCATTTGTGAAGACTGCCTGCTTGACCAAAATGCCGAGCACCATTTACGGATCTATGGCATGTTGTCTGGTTATGTCCCAACAATACTACTTACAGAGCTACAGTGGTAGTGTACAGGTCCTTCTCAAAAAATTAGCATATTGTGATAAAGTTCATTATTTTCTGTAATGTACTGATAAACATTAGACTTTCATATATTTTAGATTCATTACACACCAACTGAAGTAGTTCAAGCCTTTTATTGTTTTAATATTGATGATTTTGGCATACAGCTCATGAAAACCCAAATTTCCTATCTCAAAAAATTAGCATATTTCATCCGACCAATAAAAGAAAAGTGTTTTTAATACAAAAAAAGTCAACCTTCAAATAATTATGTTCAGTTCTGCACTCAATACTTGGTCGGGAATCCTTTTGCAGAAATGACTGCTTCACTGCGGCGTGGCATGGAGGCAATCAGCCTGTGGCACTGCTGAGGTGTTATGGAGGCCCAGGAGGCTTCAATGCGGCGTGGCATGGAGGCAATCAGCCTGTGGCACTGCTGAGGTGTTATGGAGGCCCAGGAGGCTTCAATGCGGCGTGGCATGGAGGCAATCAGCCTGTGGCACTGCTGAGGTGTTATGGAGGCCCAGGATGCTTCGATAGCGGCCTTAAGCTCATCCAGAGTGTTGGGTCTTGCGTCTCTCAACTTTCTCTTCCCAATATCCCACAAATTCTCTATGGGGTTCAGGTCAGGAGAGTTGGCAGGCCAATTGAGCCCAGTAATACCATGGTCAGTAAACCATTTACCAGTGGTTTTGGCACTGTGAGCAGGTGACAGGTCGTGCTGAAAAATGAAATCTTCATCTCCATAAAGCTTTTCAGCAGATGGAAGCATGAAATGCTTCAAAATCTCCTGATAGCGGCTGCATTGCCCCTGCCCTTGATAAAACACAGTGGACCAACACCAGCAGCTGACATGGCGCCCCAGACCATCACTGACTGTGGGTACTTGACACTGGACTTCAGGCATTTTGGCATTTCCCTCTCCCCAGTCTTCCTCCAGACTCTGGCACCTTGATTTCCGAATGACATGCAAAATTTGCTTTCATCCTGTAGTCCAGGTCAGGCGCTTCTGCCGCTGTTTCTGGTTCAAAAGTGGCTTGACCTGGGGAATGCGGCACCTGTAGCCCATGTCCTGCACACGCCTGTACACGGGGGCTCTGGATGTTTCTACTCCAGACTCAGTCCACTGCTTCCGCAGGTCCCCCAAGGTCTGGAATCGGTCCTTCTCCACAATCTTCCTCAGGGTCCGGTCACCTCTTCTCGTTGTGCAGCGTTTTCTGCCACACTTTTTCCTTCCCACAGACTTCCCACTGAGGGGCCTTGATACAGCACTCTGGGAACAGCCTATTCCTTCAGAAATGTCTTTCTGTGTCTTACCCTCTTGCTTGAGGCTGTCAATGATGGCCTTCTGGACAGCAGTCAGGTCGGCAGTCTAACCCATGATTGCGGTTTTCAGTAATGAACCAGGCTGGGAGTTTTAAAAAGCCTCAGGAATCTTTTGCAGGTGTTTAGAGTTAATTAGTTGATTCAGATGATTAGGTTAATAGCTCGTTTAGAGAACCTTTTCATGATATGCTAATTTTTTTAGATAGGTATTTGGGGTTTTCATGAGCTGTATGCCAAAATCATCAATATTAAAACAATAAAAGGCTTGAACTACTTCAGTTGGTGTGTAATGAATCTAAAATATATGAAAGTCTAATGTTTATCAGTACATTACAGAAAATAATGAATTTTATCACAATAACTAATTTTTTTAGAAGGACCTGTATATCTCTCCTTATGTGGGCTTACCCTAGTCAGGAATCCACTCAACGGGACTATAGTCATCTTCCCTACACACTGGTCACAAGTAGCCAGAAAGAAGCCAAACCCTTTGAGAAGGTCAGACATGTTGAATTTCAACAACCAACCATGTCACCCCCATGTAGACCCAGTGAACATTTGAGGTTGCCCCATACATGGACTTCATCTTTACAGGATTACAGTTTTTGTTGGTAGATTCTGACTTAGATTACAAGAGTAAATGCGTTGTCAGCATTATATGTAATTACAAATTATAAGACCGTACACTATGATGGGTATAGATTACACTATTCTCACGATAACAAGAAAAAAAAACATAATATGCTGCAAAGACTCCAAGACATTTGTAAATGTGGTGGTATACGGTGACATATAATGGGGGGCCTTCCTGCACCATATGCTTTTGCGGCCAGATTACAGGATCCTGAATGCATACAGTGCACTGTGAGACCGAATGCTACCGAGTGTAGTACAGCATGTGTGTGATCTGTGTGTATTTACATGACATATCCCATTGCACAGTGCAGAGCTTAGTGGTGGTTAAGTGATGATAAAATAGAGAAAAAGTAAACTGTTTGAAAGGAACAGATGTACCTCCTACTGGAAAGTTCTAATTTAACTTTATGAAATCAGCGATCATTATACAGCTTCCAGTAAAAATATATTAAATGTAATGTAAAACGAAGGAAAGCTTTAAGCCACTGTGGTCTGGTGAGTGTTCCCACAAAGTTCTACCGCTGAAAATCTGTGTTTACTTTAATGCTTTACTTAACCAGTTCCTTTTATGACATCAGTCGGTGAGGCACAGACAGCAAAGTGCAGGCTTGGAAAAGCAGGCAAAATTCATTTGTCCTCCCAAATATTACATTTCGCCTGCGACTACATCTTGGTTCAGTAATTAAGTTCTGTGACCTAATGTTCTAATTTACTCAAAGGATGCTGCATCATCCTGAACCTAATCCAAGCAGTGTCCCCTTTTACGCCCTATGCTGACATTTGTTGATTGGTCAGTAAGAGGCCAAAGGGTCCTAAATAAGTTTTACCTGACAAAGTTATGAATGGGTGCCAACTTTGACAATAATCAGCAGTATATACAGTGCATTTGGTCTCCATAATTCTGAAATGTAAGACATCTGAAACAACATTCTCTACTCTGATGAATCCAAGATTGAACTTTTTGCTATCAATTCTAAGCATCATGTCTGGAGGAAAGCAGGCGCCGCTCTTCACCAGCCTAATACTATCGCTACAGTGAAGCATGGTGGTAGCAGCATCATGCTGGGAGGACAGGGAGACTGGTCAGGGTGGAGGGAAAGCTGAATGGAGCAAAGTACAGAGATATCTTAATGAGAACCTGATCCAGAGCTCTGGACCCAAGACGGGGCCGAAGAATCACCTTCCAACAAGACAATGACTCTAAGCAAACAGCCAAGACAACACAGGAGCGGCTTAGGACATCTCTGTGAATGTCCTTGAGTGGCTGAGCCAGAGCCCTGACTTGTAACCCAATCAAATATCTCTGGAGATGACGGATCCTATATGAAACATGTTGGTCGGTAATGAAATACATTGTTGCAGGGGTGGTCACAGATCAGGGAACGCCAGGGGAAATGAAATTCTTAGGCCCCTTGCAGGCGAGCGTGTTCGGATTAGTCCCGGTGCATTGCGGCAAACCCGCGCGAGTAGGTACACAATTGCAGTCAGTTTTGACTGCGATTGCGTTCCGTTGTTCAGTTTTTATCGCACGGGTGCAATGCGTTTTGCACGCGCGTGATAAAAAACTGAATGTGGTACCCAGACCTGAACTTCTTCACAGAAGTTCAGGTTTGGGTTCAAGGTTGTGTAGATTGTATTATTTCCCCTTATAACATTGTTATAAGGGAAAAAATAGCATTCTGAATACAGAATGCATAGTACAATAGGGCTGGAGGGGTTAAAAAAAATAATAATTTAACTCACCTTAATCCACTAGTTCGCGCAGCCCTGGCTTCTCTTCTGTCTTGTTGTGTGAGGAATAGGACCTTTGATGACGTCACTACGTTCATCACATGGTCCGTCACATGATCTTTAACCATGGTGATGGATCATGTGACAGACCATGTGATGAACGTAGTGACGTCATCAAAGGTGCTATTCCTCACAAAAGAAGACCGAAGAGAAGCCGGCTAGGCGAAGAAGGGGATTAAGGTGAGTTAAAATTTTTTATTTTTTTTTAACCCCTCCAGCCCTGAATACAGAATGCTATTATTTTCCCTTATAACCATGTTATAAGGAAAAATATAATGATCGGGTTCCCATCCCGATAGTCACCTAGCAACCGTGGGTGAAAATCGCACCGCATCCGCACTTGCTTGCAGATACTTGCGATTTTCAAGCAACCCCATTCATTTCTATGGGGCCTGCGTTACGTGAAAAACGCACAAAGAGGAGCATGCTGCGATTTTCACAGCAACGCACAAGTGATGCATGAAAATCACCGCTCATGTGCACAGCCCCATAGAAATGAATGGGTCCGGGATTCAATCACCTCACGCATTGCACCCGCGCGGAAATCTCGCCCGTGTGAAAGGGGCCTTAGGCTACTTTCACACTCGCTTTTGGTGCAGATCCGTCATAGATCTGCACAGACAGATCCGTTCAGATAATACAACCGTCTGCATCTGTTCAGAACGGATACGTTTATATTATCTTTAACACAGCCAAGACGGATCTGTGTTGAACACCATTGAAAGTCAATGGAGGACTGATCCGTTTTCGATTGTGCCATAGAAAACTGATCCGTCCTCATTGACTTACATTGTGTGTCAGATCCGTTTGGCTCAGTTTCGTCAGACGGACACCAAAGCGAAATGGAGACGGAACGAAGGCAAACTGATGCTTTCTGAGTGGATCCTTTTCCATTCAGAATGCATTAGGGCAAAACTGATCCGTTTTGGACCGCTTGTGAGAGCCCTGAATGAATCTCGCAAACGGAAAGCCAAAATGCCAGTGTGAAAGTAGCCTTAGCAGCTTCCCTGCAGCTCGTTAGCAGTTAGGCTAGAACATGATGAAATCACTGGATTTAGACTTTTTTCCAATGGTCCCTTTTCAACAAAAACATTCATTGCCATGCAGCCTTAGACCTAATACCCTGCTTTATTCACTATGTTGATGGACTGTGAATAGTCCAGTGCACCCTGAAATTTGTAATATATTAAGGAACTGCTTATAATATAATTCTCCTAATATTTTACATACACGTGAGATACATTTACACATAAATCATCAGCTTGCAGGATGCACCCATGTGAAATGTGCAGGACCTTCACTGAAGTAGCTTGTGATCTAGCACCAGATCCCTTGATGTGACCCATAAACATTAAATTATAAATCTTAGGATATAAATGCAAATAGAATAAAAATACAACTATTTCGATACCTGATTTTACACACTTGCTCAGCTACTTCAAATTGATTTATTTTGGGGTCTGCAATAGACAGGCAAGGAACCATTGATGCAGACATACTGTATATACAGGTATAATACTTATGTACTCGAAGAACTGAAGAACGCAGATGGTTACTGTACTGGATAATGAATAAACTGTCTGCCAAGCGACAACTTTGAATCCAAATTAACCTGCAGAGGGAGTATGGTTTTATGTATGTGTTGCTGTATATACATTTCACATATACAGTACATTCCATATGCAATAAAACTACAGTTAAGTAAATAACCAGAAGTCAAGATCAACTGGAAAAAAAATCTGCATGACGTGACTTTTGCTTTCTTTGTGATTAATTTATGCATCCATGATTATATTACTTTACACACAGTCTGTATTTCACTGTGACGTCTGGATGATAACAGATGCCGGGACACATTTCTCTAGAGACCTTCATTGTGTCAGTAAGCAGCCAGGATAGATCTGGAGAGGCTGCCTTTCCCCCATTAATACAGTTTTGGTGCGCTTTTAGTCAGAAGTGGATTCTAAAGAGAGAATTGTGATGAAAATCAAAAGCCACAAAATTGGTGTAAATTAGAAATGAAATGTACCATAGCCCATAAAAGGGACAGCACAAGATTAACTAAATTTCTTAAGATGTGTGGGTTGGCGTCTATTACTCTAATAGATTTTTTTACATTTAGACTCGCATATGAAATATCGGTCTCCAGAAAATGTGCCCTAGGTATTTTATCCTTTTTATCTACCTTCAATCAACTGCAGCCTATTGAGGGACCTCAATATTGATGTAGCACCACCACAGGGAAAATAAAGCATTGTACAGTTTATAATAAGCAGGGCACTGGCTCTCCTTAAAGAGATTGGCCCTGTGTAGAGACTTACTTGAAGTGCTTCATCGTATGGAGACTTATTTGCAAACAATATGCAAAGTGGTATCTCCCAAGGAAAGAGAACCATCTTGTGAAAAGTGGCTCCCTCCGAGTCAAAATCTGACTTTTTAACAAGCCTTAAAATATGACCAGGGAAAAGGCCAAGCCAGATGGACAGGTGTTGAAATCGTTCTGCAGGATTATCATCCCTTGTGGACTAGAAGCTTCTCACAGTAGCCGTAAAACCTCACTGTCATGTTCCTAGAACCAATCCACGACTATATGACCCTCATGTCCTGCTGGAATCGTTTTTCTGCCACAGGGTAAACAGTGGCAGTGAAGGGAAGAACTTGATCAGCCACAATGCTTAGGCAAGTCCTACAATCCCAACATCCATCCACAAGTGTGCCAAGAAAACATTCCCCAAACCATAACTCCACCTCCACCATGCTGACAGGAAGGGGTCATCTATTCATACAGCTTACACTAAATCCTGACCCTCCATTCAGCAGGGTGTAATAGACATGTAGATTCACCTCGCCAGCCGTTTCTGTGCTGCTCAGTGATGCAGTCTTTGCACTCTTGCTCACTGGAACCTTGACATTATTTCCCTTAAACAGCAATGAAACTCAACATGGTTGTCTGCTGTTATAGCCCATTTGTGCTAAGAAAAGAAAAATTGTTTGTTCAGAAACGTTAGCTCGAGCATCAGGATTGTATTTGGAGGCAATTTGCCTTATGATACACCACCTGTTCATCTGAGCGATTGTGCACATCATCCTCTGACCCCTTTCGTCAACGTTATGTCCACAGGATCCCCCTTGGCTGGGTACATTTCCTCGATCACACCATTCTTGGTATAGTGTTAAGGGTACTTTCACACTAGCGTTTTTCTTTTCCGGCATAGAATTCCGTCCTAGGGGCTCTATATCAGAAAAGAACTGATCAGTTTTATCCCCATGCATTCTGAATGGAGAGTAATCCGTTCAGGATGCATCAGGATGTCTTCAGTTCAGTCTTTTTGACTGTTCAGGACAAAGATAAAACCGCAGCATGCTACGGTTTTATCTCCGGCCCAAAAAACTGAAATCTTGCCTGAATGCCGGATCCAGCATTTTTTTCCACAGGAATGTATTAGTGCTGTATCCACTCAAATACTTCTAAATACCGGATCCGTCCTTCCGGTCTGCGCATGCGCAGACCCCCCCAAAAAGGTGAAAAAAATTTATGCTGGATCCGTTTTTCGGGATGACACCGGAAAGACGGATCCGGCATTTCAATGCATTTTTCTGACTGATCAGGCATTTTTAAGACTGATCAGGATCCTGATCAGTCTTACAAATGCCATCAGTTGGCATATGTTTTGCCGGACCCAGCAGGCAGTTCCGGCGACGGAACTGCTTGCCGGATCACTCTGCCGCAAGTGAGAAAGTAGACTGTTGCATGAGAAAACGACACAAAGTTGGCAGCTTTTGACGCTCTGGTCCAGTTAATCTAGCACTGGTGACCACGCCTCATTCCAGGCTTCTTGGATCACTCAATTTTCTCATTCTAATGTGGATTCACACTTATACTGAAAAACTTGCTCACATGACTTTATGAATTGTGAAAGGGCAGGTAAGGGAGAGCGGCTGAGCATGCGTGTCTAACAGCACTCCGCTCAATAGTTACTGTGCAAATAAATGTTATAACTTTTCACTGGATCTTATATATATTAGCATGTAAATGGCAAATATTCTTGATTTTTTTTTTAATAATCTATACAATCCATATGATATTTAAGTCCACAAGGGAAGGGGGGCATTTTATTTCGGTGTGGTATGAGAACTGCTAATTGAAATAAAACTCTTATGACTAAAAAACTGCACCTTGAGGAAACCCGGAATAGCAGAGCAGCCTTTTCTTCAGTGGTAAAACACAGGAGTAGGCTTGTATTTTTTTAGGATTGATGTTAACAGATGACTCGGAGCTGGAATCTTTGATGATATATATTCTATCAGTTACCAGAGAGTTAGAGCCGTTTAACAATGTTTGTTTTCAGACATAGATCTAGTAACTTGGGACACCATTACAGTCCAAAGTGGCAGATTTATTGGAATCCTTGTGTAGAAGAAAACCGGTGGGCGGTGAAAAACAGAAAGTCACTGCTTGTGAACATCTAGTTTCAGCCATTTTCCCTCTTTTGGTGACAGGACATAAGAAAAGTCTTGGCTCATATTTGAAAGTTTAAACTAATTATCAGAACACTGGTGGCATTGGTGGAGCAGGACACTGCTTGTATCATAATGAAGATGATATCTCATAGTGACATACATAAGGTTGCAATGACCTTCACCAAGTATGAAGAAAATAAAACTACTATAGATATCTGATAGCACTTCAGTATAATCGGGGTGTTTACCAGTGAAATTAGAAAACAACAGTCACAGAAAACACACAGATTTGCGTTCACTATTTAGTGATCCTATGTGGTAGGAAGTACCCTATATAGTGAGATACCCACTCAGTGTACATAAGCATACACGAACAAAGGATAAACTGAGACTAGACGGGTATAGTAGAAAAAATATATACAAATACTTTATTAACCACTTCAACCCCGCTAGCTGAAAACCCCTTCATGACCAGAGCACTTTTTACACTTCGGCACTACACTACTTTCACCGTTTATCGCTCGGTCATGCAACTTACCACCCAAATGAATTTTACCTCCTTTTCTTCTCACTAATGGAGCTTTCATTTGGTGGTATTTCATTGCTGCTGACATTTTAACTTTTTTTGTTATTAATCAAAATTTAACGATTTTTTTGCAAAAAAATGACATTTTTCACTTTCAGCTGTAAAATTTTGCAAAAAAAACGACATCCATATATAAATTTTTCGCTAAATTTATTGTTCTACATGTCTTTGGCAAAAAAAAAAATGGTTTGGGTAAAAGTTATAGCGTTTACAAACTATGGTACAAAAATGTGAATTTCCGCTTTTTGAAGCAGCTCTGACTTTCTGAGCACCTGTCATGTTTCCTGAGGTTCTACAATGCCCAAACAGTAGAAAACCCCCACAAATGACACCATTTCGGAAAGTAGACACCCTAAGGTATTCGCTGATGGGCATAGTGAGTTCATAGAACTTTTTATTTTTTGTCACAAGTTAGCGGAAAATTATGATTTTTTCTTTTTTTTTCTTTTCTTACAAAGTCTCATATTCCACTAACTTGCGACAAAAAATAAAAAATTCTAGGAACTTGCCATGCCGCTCACGGAATACCTTGGGGTGTCTTCTTTCCAAAATGGGGTCACTTGTGGGGTAGTTATACTGCCCTGGCAATTTAGGGGCCCTAATGTGTGAGAAGTAGTTTGCAATCAAAATCTGTAAAAAATGACCGGTGAAATCCGAAAGGTGCACTTTGGAATGTGTGTCCCTTTGCCCACCTAGGCAAGGCTCCATTCAGACGTCCGTATGTGTTTTGCGGATCCGATCCATGTATCCGTGGATCTGTAAAAATCATACGGACATCTGAATAGAGCCTGACAGGGGGGTGATCAGGGAATCTATATGGGTGATCACCCGCCTGTCATTGATCACCCCCTGTAAGGCTCCATTCAGACGTCCGTATGTGTTTTGCGGATCCGATCCATGTATCCATGGATCCGTAAAAATCATACGGACGTCTGAACGGAGCCTGACAGGGGGGTGATCAATGACAGGGGGGTGATCAGGGAGTCTATATGGGGTGATCATGGGTGATCAGGGGTTCATAAGGGGTTAATAAGTGACGGGGGGGGGGTGTAGTGTAGTGTTTTGTGGTACTTTACACAGCTGCCTGTGTCCTCTGGTGGTCGATCCAAACAAAAGGGACCACCAGAGGACCAGGTAGCAGGTATATTAGACGCTGTTATCAAAACAGCGTCTAATATACCTGTTAGGGGTTAAAAAAAATCACATCTCCAGCCTGCCAGCGAGCGCCGCTGGCAGGCTGGAGATCCACTCGCTTACCTTCTGTTCCTGTGTGCGCGCGTTCAAAGGAAATCTCGGCCCTCGCGAGATGACGCGTATATGCGTCACTCTGCGCAGGGCTGCTGCCTCCGGACCGCACATCTGAGTTAGGCGGT
This sequence comes from Bufo gargarizans, assembly GCF_014858855.1. NCBI lineage: Eukaryota > Metazoa > Chordata > Amphibia > Anura > Bufonidae > Bufo > Bufo gargarizans. Next base: position 14,727,994 of record NC_058090.1, on the reverse strand, counting down.
CCGGAGGCGGTTAAGCAATACATAAAAAATCATTATTTAATGGGTGATATATCACATCAGATAAAAAGGTGGACTACACCTGAGGGGACATAGTATGATTACATACAAAGAAGGGGACAAGGAGGTCAACGCTCAGCTATACCTCAGCTAAGATTCACAAATAGATATGCAGAAATCTCAAAAAATAGACCACTATCCGGCGCTGCAGGCAGAAACTTCAGTCCTTTGGATAGATAGGATTCTTTTTATTTGAAGTCAACGCGTTTCGAGGGCAAGGTGCCCTCTTCGTCAGGACAATATACAGAATATTCTGTATATTGTCCTGACGAAGAGGGCACCTTGCCCTCGAAACGCGTTGACTTCAAATAAAAAGAATCCTATCTATCCAAAGGACTGAAGTTTCTGCCTGCAGCGCCGGATAGTGGTCTATTTTTTGAGATTTCTGCATATCTATTTTACCTGGACCCCCGGGACAGGAACAGACCCAGGCAGCAGCACGGCATCTCCCTTATGCTGGTGGGGAAATATACCAGCTAAGGCTCATCTAGCTGTTGTGACTCCTCACAACAGGATCCGGTAAGCGAAATACGCACCATACATTTATTTTGTCTATAAGGCGGTACCGCACATGAGGCGCTGTGTTTTTTGTTTCCTTTCTTGTCTAAGATTCACAAATAGCTAGAGAAAGTGCAAGTGCATATTTCAAAGCTTGTAACATATATATAGGAGCTCCTGTGAGAACGTCTGACAACCATTCATTGGGGCTTTTTGGGGTTCTCCCTGAAACTTCTGCTCCAGCTGCAGCAACCCCTCAAATAGTTTCTGATCCTCCTCTGCTTTTTTAATCCTTTTTCTTCATGTTTAACCAAGTGGACTCCATGCACTTGATAGCTTTAGCTCTGTTATTCTTAAACCGGGCCAGGTAGTAACCAATTACACTCTGCTGCCAGATTTCTTCAGCTGTTTTTGGCATTTCTGTGAGTTTCCCTCGCTCATCTGGAGCCTTCTTCTCAGCTTTGCTCTTTAACTCCGTAGAATCCTGAGCAGTCACCCTTGATGCTTGGGAGGGCTTCTTGTTCAGCCCCACCATCTTTTCTTCTGCAAGAGCCCTCTTCTGTTCTTCTGGGGGGCTATCAGGCTTTATTTTAAGATAAATCTTCCTCTCATGATTGTACCGGAGTTGCTGGGGGTCTTGGGTTTTTCAGGGACATTTGGGTGCTCCTCCCTTAATTTTGCCACGTTCCTCTCAAATTCTTGCTTCTTTCTCTGGTAATCCTGAATATATTTCATCTTTTTTTCCTTTGGTAAATTTTCATACTTTTTGGACAGAATCTTTGTTATGTCCACGTTACTCATCTCTGGATGTAGCTTGGCGTATTTGGCCCTATTCGCCACATAGAAGCGGAAATAGGAGGTGAGGGGCTTCTTGGGGAATTCAGGGTGTTTCTTTATTTTTTTCCCTTTTATATGGGTTCTTCACATGTCCTTCTACAATTTTAATGAGTTCTGTGAGTGTGACACACTTCCTCATCTTAGTTGAGATCTCAATCCACTTTTGATGACACACAGGTCCCGTATAATTCTTGAAAGGCAGCTTGTTCCAGTCTAGATGAGACTCTGTGGTTTTGAACTTTAAATTGTCTGGGCTGGGCAGAATAGACTTCATGTTGTCCAGGAGAGTGAGCACGTCCTCATGGGACCATTCAGCTTGACAAGTCATGCTGCTGTTGGTCTGTGCCCGGTAGCTGATCACGTTGAATGCAAGTCTCTCTCTTCTCCTTCTTCAGGGAAAAATCCCCCAGAAGAAGGCATCCTAGCCGAAACGCGCATCGGGGTACGTGGCTCTCCTGAGTTTGGACTGTCTTTACTATATGGGTACGCAATGTTATAGTGTGAGGCTCCTCCTTGCTTTGTCAGCTTATGATCTGCAGCATGATTCAGCTATGTCTTTTTTAGTGCAGGAATGATTTTAGTGACTCTGATATTTTGACTGTATCTATTTAGACATGGTCACTCAATTGTTTGATTTCTAGGGTGCATTTATTTGTATGTGCGTGTCTTTACATTGCTCCACTTGGGCACCAGTAGGTATTTTCATCTGCCCCTGAGGCAACATGCACGTTCATGCATCCTTATAGGACTCTGTTTCTACTTTTTATAATAGATGATAACATGCACACATGCGTTTCTTTGCTGAGTTGAAGGCACTAGTCCCCTTTTCCCATGTGGGTCTGGGTCTGTGCGCTATACACATGTATGTCCTAATTTGATGCACTGGCAGTGGAGATACAGGTGTGGATATATCAGCATAAATTGTGAATATTTGTGATATATGTGGAGAACTTTTTTGCATGTGAAACAGGTCATATATATATATTTGTGTTAGGTGCTTACGGTAGTACAGTGAAGAGCCCTGGAAAGCAGGGGAAGAAATGCAGTCGGTTGTGGTGTGCCGAAACCGAGGATGAGGTAGGCCTAAGAAAGAAGAGGGCCCACCCAAGGAAAAGACATAAAAGAAATGAGTTGTAAATGAGTGGAGTGGTGGGAGGGACAAAGCTCAGACCTCAGACGGTGCAGGAGCCAGGTAAGGGGGGTGCCCTAAATAGGCTGGAGGCGGACCTCAGCCCCTCCCACAAATCCAGGCAAATGCCTTAATACTTGTGTTAGGTGCTTACGGTAGTACAGTGAAGAGCCCTGGAAAGCAGGGGAAGAAATGCAGTCTGTTGTGGTGTGCCGAAAACCAAGGATGAGGTAGGCCTAAGAAAGAAGAGGGCAAAAATGGAAATAAACCAGTTTATTTGTGCCAATAAATACATGAATGCTCAACCCGTCATGCTTTGGAAAGCCCCTCTCAACTCTTGCGCTGGATTGGGAATGTATCGTGCGTAAGCGGATGACTTCCAACGCCCCAATTTCTTGATGACATGAGTAGGGATGTTGGCGCTGGAGGCCGCGGATGCAGCTCCGATGCGAAAGGAGTGCCCTGAGTAGTTGGCTGCGCTGAGGCCCAGTTGGGTGAGAAATGACCTGACATGGATCATGAAGGTGGTGGTGGTGAGTACTGACCCATGAAGTTGAAGTAGCGGTTGAGAGGGTAGAAACTTGTGAAGCTGACTGTAGGTGTCCAGAACCCTTACTGGACACCATTTGTTGTGCGTGGGGTAATATGAGATGTTGACGGGTGAATGCTGACTACTCTTGGAGTGAGGTATGGTCAGGATGTAGTGATCCAGGTGTTTCGACAAGTGGGAGACAAGAAGACAAGGTGAGGTTTGGGACGTGGAGGTTGTAGTGAATTCACCGGGTCTCAGGAACCCGTAGAAGGCTAAGTAAATTGCAGCTTTGATGACGGCGTTGGTATCTGTATCAAAAGGCGTGGCGTCCAGCAAGTCGGATAATGCTTTGAAGACATGACTGTTGATGGGCAGCCTCTGGGCTGGACATGCGGGTTCCGTCTTCTGAATGCCTCTGAGTATTGTTTTGATTTGGTGTGAGGCCATGAAGCTGATGTTGTTGGGATGCAAGATTAGCATATGTTGTTGAATGCCAGTAAGATATAGTTTGATGGTGTTGTATGACATTTTGAGTTTGAGGTGGCAGAAAGAAGCAAACCCCAAAAGAGACGTCATGACGAAAGGGTGCGTGATGCTGTGTTCCAACAGGAACCTGTTGAATAGTGTGAATGCTCTGTTGTACGTTCTATGTGTATTGACTGACAGCGCTAAGTGGGACAAAGACTGGCTATGCCGCATGATGACCTCTAGTCCAGAATGAGTTGTTGAAATGACGGGGTGCTGGAGGCCGTGGGTGACGCTGATGGGAGAGCCTGATGAAATGCCTGAAATTTGAAGCGAGACAAATTGTCAGCTGCCGAATTGCACACCCCCGGGACATGGAAACAATGCAAGAAGAAATTATTGCAGGCGGCCAGCCAAGTAAGTCTTCGCATGAACCTCATGATTGTGAGGGATTTAGAACGACCTTTGTTGATGATCTGGCAGGTTGCTTGGTTGTCTGAGTAGCACCGGACCGACATGTTTGCCCATAAATGACCCCACGCCACGGCAGCCGCTACGATGGGATAGATCTCAAAAAGCGCTGAGGTAGTGGAGAATCCTTCCAGACCCCGGACCGCAGGAGGCCAGCTGCCCCACAGCCAATCGTTCCCAAATATGGCCGCAAAGCCTGTGGTAGATGCCGCATCTGACCAGATAGAGGGGGAAGAGTCCGACAGCTGAGGGAGAAACAAGCTCCTGCCATTCCAGGTGGACAGAAATCTCCTCCACATGATCCGCCGCAGCGTGGGCATCCAGGGACAATCTGTGCGAGTCGTGTAGGAACAAGGGGAAGAGGTGCAGAAGCCGTGATATGAATGAGCGACCCTGGGGTATGATGCGCATGGCAAAGTTCAGGGAGCCCAGCAGGGACTGTAGTTCTTTGAGGTTGCAGGTGCCGAGTTGAAGATAGCAGTCTATGTGGGTGAGAATATCCTGGATCTTCCCGGATGGCAAACTGGCTTGCATTGAGGCTGAATACAACTGGATACCCAGGAAGGTGATGATCGTGTCCGGCCCCTCTGTCTTCTTGGTGGAGAGGGGTACCCCCAGTTCCTTGAACAGCTCGATGGTGGCTCTGAGGCTGGAGGGGGGGGGGGGAAGTGTTTTCTTCCACCAATAGGAAATCATCAAGGTAATGTAATACCAACGGGCACCTTGCTATATTCAAAAGCAACCAGCATAATGCTTCTGCAAATATGTCGAAGATGGCGGGGCTACTTTTGGACCCGAAGGTCAACCGGGAGAAAAAATAATAATCCCCTGACCACTTGATGCCGTGCAGGTGCCACAGTGTAGGGTGAATCGGTAGCAATTTGAAGGCGTTGGTGATGTCGGTTTTGCTGAGCCATGCCCCCACCCCTGCTTGTATGATGGCTGTGATGGCGTGATCTATGGTGGTGTATTGCAGAGAGAATTCCTCCGAGGGAATGAGGGAGTTGAGACTGGGGTTGCCTGACCCGTGAGGCGCCGATAGGTCGATGATGAGCCTCTGTTTCTGGGAAGTTTTTCCAGTGACAATGCCAATGGGGTTGGTGCGCCATGTGGCGAATGGGGGAGTTTTGAAAGGACCTAGCACAAAGCCCTCCGTTACTTCTTGGGCTATGAGGGCGTCAATGGCGGTGGGGTTGTGTAGAGCGGATAAAAGATTGGGACATTCCAGGGTGCCAGTTGGCATGTACAGGATGCCCGTGTGGAAGCCTTCTGTCAACCCAGAAACGAGGAAATCTGAGAGTTGTGACATGAACGCGGTAAAAACTGGCATGTTGATGGTTGTTAGATACGGTTTTGCAAACATTTTATTTGGGCACATGGACTTGGCATGCGCCCGGAAACATTTGGTACATATGTGTAACAACTTGCACCCGCTATAGTTGCAGGACCCCTCATTGAAATTATTGCAAATCTGGGATTTGCCCAGAAACTTGATCGGCCGACCCAGCTTGTCCCGGGCTGACCTTTCCGGGACCCCGGAGGGGCCGGCTGCCTGTGAGAGGGCCTGTCTGGTCGACGTGTTTGGGCAGAAATTGGTGGTGTGGGCCGTGGAGGAGCAGTGTGCACAGGCTGGGGTCCTAAGGCCTGCGAAGTGGCGACAGAATATGACCGTGTCGATCCTTGCCCAGTTGGAGCGGACTCCGTACTGGGAGAAAGCCCCCGCCACTTTCGCCGAGAAAGACCTGTGATAGTCATAGAACGCTGACCCTCCGTATTTGTTGCCCAAGTCCACCAGTTTGTGCATGTAGAGGTCGAATTCCTCCCTTCTGTTGGGGTAGACCGCACAGATGACCTCTCTATAGATACCGAAAGCCAAAACGAATTCGGGAATGGTCAGCTTCCTATTGAGACGGGCATCCCTGGACTTGACCACAACTGAAACCTCGTCATAGGCATAAGTCGTGTTCTCGACCACATCCTGGGAGGCAATCAGAAGGGAGGCCAGGTTTACATCCTTACCTTCCAGGATATCCCTTTTCAAGTGCTCTGGTATCATGTGCGCCGGGTTGACTTCCCGGTCCTCCAGGCTAACGGCCGGCGTGATCACCGGTAATCCAGCCGGTGCCGGTGACGCCGCTGGTGGTGGACCTGCCAAGGAAAGGGTCGTGGTGACCGATTCTAGCTTCTCCAACCTGGCGTTGACTGTCGACATGGATGTCATCAGGGAGGCCAGCATGGCATGGATGTCCCCGGTGCCGGACCGGCTGGGTCCTTCCCCTGCATCCCTATTATCAGTTGATGCGCGCAGCAGCCGGAACAGCTCCGCTTTCCTTGCCGTGGCGGGGAAGGGAACATGCCGCTTCCTTAACTCCGCCGTGATGCGCGGAACTGTCCAGGACCGGATGGATGCTGGACTGGCTAGATCGTCTCCCGGGGTAGCAGTGACGGGTCTAGCAGGGGTGCCAGGCAGGGAGAAGTTTTCTAACCCATCCAGAGACATACTAAAATAAAACAGGTGATTAGCTTGAGGAAACACAGGATCGTGCTGGCAAGCTAGCTAGGCCGGATGGCGAAAAAATTATACTTGCGTGGTGACAGATGAGGCCCTGCTAATTTGCCAAGCGGCTTGAGAGGCTCTACCTATGAGTTGGCGCGAGGGGTTAATGAGGCCACTTGTCGAAGTGGCAGGAGCGTTGGCCTCTCGGTGACTGTAAGACAGGACTAGGGGAAGGGAGTGACAGGTGAGGCCCTCTCTATGCAACACGCGAAGCGGCTTGCTAACGAGTGGCGCGATGGGCGGTTGCCTCTGAATTTTTAAGGCGGGGTGTCGGCCTCGCGGGACCACTAACTGATGGCGAAGCCAAGAAGGGGGTAACCTAGTGGGATGATGGTGCCCCTAAAGCCAGCACGCTGACCCTAACGGGACCATCCGAAATGTAAGGAAGACCTTTGTAAATGAGCAGGTGAACGTACCTGGTAGTAAGAAAATATTCTCCGGATACACGGTAGTGTAAAATATTATATAGGTTGACTGCCTGAAAAAGGGGGAGGGTAGACCTAAAATAGTATGATGAAATGTGAAATGCATTTGGTACATATGCATGACCCGGAGGATCATGACGGTTTCCTGTGAAATGACAGTTTGCGCATGGTGTGAAAAGAGACGTGCGGCGTGGCCGTATGCCTATGCACAACGTGGGAGCGTGCGGTTTGCAATCAATGTTTTTGTGGGTTTTTTGTGTCTTTTTTTTTTTTTTTGCTTCTGTCTGGAGGGTGCTTAATCGGGCATGCTGGATGCCCCCCTTGCTGCGCCTGCGCAGGAGGGGGCCTGCTGAGTGACTGGCGTGGCCTGAGTTCCACCAGCCGAGCCGGACCGCCCGACGGCGGCCCCCCGCATCAGATGCACCGCGAACGGCCGCCGGGACACCGCGCACGCGCCGACGAATCGCCGCGCATGCGCAGTACCCAGGCAGGTGGAGCGGCAGAACAGGCCAGAGGCGGGGTGGAGGGGATGCCTGCGGCAGCGGTGCCCAGTGAAGGCGGACATGAAGGGAGGGTGTACCGTGTGTGCCGCATTGTGCTCCTGCAGCCGCGCACCTGACCGCAGTGTTGTTACTGTGGGGAGATTGCTTGAACAAGACATGACAAAATGAGATGCTGGTGACTGCGAGAAAGCCGTGACATTAGCGCAGCGTCTATGAAATGAAATGAACAGAAATGGGGGATTAGCCCAGAACCATTGCCGCATGCTGCAGAGGTGTATGTCCGGAATAGTAGTATGGTGTGGACAAAATGTGCATGAATAAGGCGTGACAGAAATGAATACTGGTGACTTGTATGAAAAAATCCTGTGACAATGGTGCGCGTTTGATCAAATGAAATGAACCGGTACAGGGGCAACCGTGAGGCCCCGGCTGTACCGTATGAATGACTCACAGTTTAACGGGCAACGCGACCCACAGTGAACCGAGTGAAGCTGGGAAAAAGAACAGAAATGCTCCAGATCCAGAAACAGACGGCGACGAAAAACTCTCAGAAATTCAGCGGCTCGCAGGTAACTCTCCAGAAACTCCACAAGCGACTTCCTCTCACAAAGCTCAGACCTCAGACGGTGCAGGAGCCAGGTAAGGGGGGTGCCCTAAATAGGCTGGAGGCGGACCTCACCCCTCCCACAAATCCAGGCAAATGCCTTAATACATATGTTACAAGCTTTGAAATATGCACTTGCACTTTCTCTAGCTATTTGTGAATCTTAGCTGAGGTATAGCTGAGCGTTGACCTCCTTGTCTCCTTCTTTGTATGTAATCATACTATGTCCCCTCAGGTGTAGTCCACCTTTTTATCTGATGTGATATATCACCCATTAAATAATGATTTTTTATGTATTGCTTAATAAAGTATTTGTATATATTTTTTCTACTATACCCGTCTAGTCTCAGTTTATCCTTTGTTCGTGTATGTTTACCAGTGAAGCCTACTGGTGTCAAGATGACTTTCTTCATGTACCTCAGAGAACAGGTACCGTAATTTTCTGAAACTGCAGTTAGAATATATTTTGTGCACAAATAAATCTGCCCTTGAACAAATCCACAGAAAATTATAGTCCTGTACATAATGCCCATAATTGGAGAAAAATAGGACATTGATCTATAACTGCGAAGTAAAATTAATATAAATAACCCCCCCTCCCCATGGCTGATGTTTTGTGGCGGTCACCTTGCAGTGCCGCACCAAACAGAATAGGGACCCACTTGAAAGAGAACAGAATTACACAGTTTGATCATAATGTAAACTAGGAACCTCATTCATTTTTATACGTTTTGCCTAGCAGCAACAGATCAGTGTACATAACTTTAGATTTCCATCAAATGCTTGTTTGTCAGCTGATCAAGGGGAAGTTTAAATGCATCATTGGTAACAGCCATGGGGTATTCCAGTTAGAGAAATGTATCCTCTATCCATAGGATAGGGGATAACTATTAGATCGGTCGGGGTCCTACAGCTGGGAACCCTCACCAATCACAAAAAATGGGGGCCCCATACCCTGTTGATCCCAAGCGGGTGCCCTAGTGGAGAAGCAAGAAGAGCAGAAAGACATCGCAGACAACAATGGAGAACACACTGTGGCAGCTGGACCTGCTGCTCGAGGGCAGTGCAGACCCAGCAGAAGGGTGGGTGAGCCGGTGTCTGTGCCCCCTGGAGGAACAGGATGGTGGCAGGCATGAGGTGTCAGTACAAAAGCGAGTTGCACTGTGACCACATTCAGATTAGATTAGTGGCTGCATTGCTGCACAGTAATATTTGGTCTTTGAGAAAAGAGCATCATGTAGCCCCATTCAGTGTACTCTACAGTGTTCAGTCCTCTACAAAGTAGATGGAACTGTCAGCTTATGGTGCTACTGCCAAACAGTAGATTGTTGGGGGTGCGGGGTGTCAGACTCTTGCCAGTAAGCCTATCCTGAGCATAGGTCATGACTTAATAAAAGATGGACAACTCTCATCAGTACCAACAAATCCGTCTTTCTAGATTGAATATACTTGTTGATTGCCAGTTATTTTAATTGGCTATAATTTTCTATGAGAAACACTAGAACATCAAGATAAAATATAAATCGATGGAGGATGCAGAGAGGATGTGTGGTAAGCCTAACTGCATGCAGCAGTCACCATTTCACATACTCTTACTATATTTTCATGTATCTCGGGAGCTGTTTAATCACCGACCTCAGACTGTGGGATGCGTGTTTTTGCTATTTCTGAGGAATAGGAATGCTTTACTTCAGGAAGTGTTCTTATTGAGGACAGCTGCACCCGAAATGTAGGACAAGGTTGAAAACTAGATTTAGATATTTGTTAAGGCTGAGGTCAGACCAGAGACAAAAAGAGGTCTTTGCTGGGGAAGACCCGGCCACCACACAGAGACTGCCAGGCCTAGCTCTAAGATAAGTTACCGAATGCAACTGTGGAGAAAAGACATGGATCACACAACCCATCCAATGCAATGATATACTGCTGCTAAACATAACTTATAAAAATAAACACAAGGCTCTTTTTTTAAATCAAAATGCATGGGCCCGCTCACCACGTCAGGGTGGCCTCTGTCGAGTGGGTCCTTGCACTAATTTTAATAAATTATGGTTGGCAAAAATAGATCAGTTCATAGCATGTGGGTGTGCAATCCATGATTTTTTTTTCCCTACATTTGTTGCATTCAGTTACACAGTGCCTTCTTTTTTTAATTATTTTTTTATCCTGTTATCAGCACGTCACCCATTCAGCCCAGTAGTTTTTAATTAGTAGGAAACTGCACAAGTTTTAACCCCTTTCCCAACCAGCCCTGTACATGTACGGTACTGGTCATGTCTTTACAGATGGTGCCTGCTCTGGAGTAGAGCAGGCGCCATATCCGCCAGGTGCATGCTTTTTCACACAGCAGACACCTGGAACTAATGTTCGTGACTGGCGATAAAGCCAATTGCAGAAATTTTCTGTGGTAAATTGTTACCACGACATTTGAGGTGGCTTAACTCTCCCACGGCTGGAACAGCTGGTAATGATAGGCCAGAGCCTGTACAGGCTACCAAGCCTGTGACACGTATATACCAATGTTGGCCTGCAGGTGGCAGCACTGGATTGGAATATACAAAATTTCTGATTCACTAGTCTACACATTAGTGTACAGGAAAAGCAATCTAATGATGGCGGTCTAAGACAAAAAGAAAATACGTTTTTAAAAATCCAAAAAATTCTAATAATTGACTACCCGCCTTTTCCCCTTAATAAAAAGGAGAAGCGTGTGAGTTTCAATTTTACTCTTTATGTGCATTGGAAGGGCTGACCTACTTCTATAGCACACTTTGCAGAGCTCTCACTGGGTCTTATAATGGACTGTTCACATAAGCAGTTTTTAGTTTTTTTTACTAACCATATATACAGGTTGTGCACATACTGAACATATGTATGTCAATGGCTGCAGGCAATGCAAATAATAGTGTGTTAATGCTGCATGATAGTAATACCAGTCTCAGGTGTAATGCTGCTGCATCTTTGGAAAAAACCCTTCCGAAAATGTGTTTTTTTAATTGTAGATTTAAAAATTATGTCTGAAGTAAATATAGATAGTGTTAACTGAAGTGCATTTTAACCCCTGTTTCCCCCTCTGTGTTATAGAGATAATAACTTTTGAATTTTTTCTTTTAATTTAGCTATATGAGACCTTGATTGTTAAGGAGAGAGTTGTAGTTTTTTTTTTTAACCATTTTGGGGCACATATAGTGTACTAAATAAACTGAACTGCTCCGATGCTCTTGTCAGGGGGGCTGCCTGGGTGAAATTCTGGGTACTTCCGGGTTCAGCTCTGAACCCGGACAACCCCTTTATGGGCTTTATTTTTACAGCATTCACTATGCCGTATAAATAAGGTGATAACTTTATTCTGTGGGTCAATACGGTAAACAAGTATGCTCTACTGGAGGGAGGGGGATAGGTAGCATGCACAGAAGTCCATGTTACCTTCCCCCCCCCCCCCCCCACCCCCCCTTGGGTCATGAGAGAATAATTTTTTTCTTTTCCTCCCTGCAACCTGTATACTCGCTGGCTGAGATCACAGCTGGCAGAAGGGCTTGGTTTTGTTTGAAAGCTGATAATCTTAGCTGCTCTCGATATAGCCTTTAGGATTCAGGTCGGGAGTATTGCTCTTGACCCAATTTTTAAGGGCTATATCTCCCGATGTAGAGAAGATAGTGATGTGATCCTGCTCTTGTTTTAAAGCTTAGATTACCAGGTTTCAAACATGGCCCATATCTGTAGCTGCTACAGAGCCTGAGATATGTATGGTTAAAATAGCACGCCTTTCCTCACCAGTCTTTTTCCCAAGGTCTGAGCAGAGCTCTGGAAATACTGTTAGGGGTTTAAAGGGGTAGTGCCATCTTGCCATTTTTTACTGAACAGAAACTATGCAATTAAAGTTGCACAGCAAGCTATGCTGTGAGTTATGAAAGCAGTGTACCTCCCATTCACTGCAATGGGAGATATGGAAATAGTGCAGCAATGACCAATCTTGCTCATGCGCTGTTAAGGCGAATACTGGCGCATGAGAGGGTGAAATTTCTACAAATCTGCATCCATGAATTTGCATGCAAGTTAGTGGCACATGCACAATCTCTGATTCGTCTTTGCAGGCATATCATCTAGCAGTAACGTGCATGCACGACATGTGTGGCCATGATAATCTGCCCCCAAAGTGGGGAGTCGTCTGTAGAGGGACAGTCCCTGACAGATGGAGAATTCTTTCAGAGGAACAAATCGAGTTGTACTAATCTATTCGCTCATCCTTACTGTAAACCTTTTCCCAGAAAGAAGATTTATCCTAAGAAACAACTCCTCGCATTTCCCTGCTGATCTCTCTCCATCAGAGAACCCTGAGATATCTACAGTGCCTTGCGGCAATCACAGCTCCAAGTCACTTTGGATAAGTCTCTTGCCACTGGGATTTTTGCCCATTCCTCCTTGCAAGACTGCTCCAGCTCCTTCAAGTTGGATGGTTTGCGCTTGTAAACAGCAATCTTTAAGTCTGACCACAGATCTTCTATTGGATTGAGATCTGGGCTGTGACTCGGCCATTCCAACACATTTGCATGTTTCCCTTTAAACCACTCAAGTGTTCCTTTAGCAGTGTGCTTGGGGTCATTGTCCTGCTGGAAGGTGAACCTCCGTCCTAGCCTCAGATCACGCACAGAGTGCTACAGGTTTTGCTCAAGAATATCCCTGTATTTAGCACCATCCATTTTTTTCCTCAACTCTGACCAGTTTCCCAGTCCCACACCCCCAGCATGATGCTGCCACCACCATGTTTCACTGTGCGGATGGTGTTCTTTGGGTGATGTAATGTGTTGGGTTTGCGCCAGACATAGTGTTTTCTTTGGCCAAAAAGTTTAATTTTAGTCTCATCAGACCAGAGCCCCTTCCTCCATACATTTTGGGAGTCTCCCACGTGCCTTTTCGCAAACTCACAACGTGAAAGTAATGGCTTTCTTCTGGCCACTCTGCCATAAAGCCCAACTCTATGGAGCGTACGGCTTATTGTCGTCCTATGTACAGATCCTCCAGTCTCTGCTGTGGAACTCTGCAGCTCCTCCAGGGTTACCTTAGGTCTCTGTGCTGCCTCTCTGATTGATGAAGATAAAAATAAGATACTGGAGCCACTTTTGTTGGCGCTGCTGGGCACGATGTCACTGGCGAGGTTTGTGATATCAAATACTTTTATTAATGTCTACGCGTTTCAAGGGCATATAGCCTTCTTCATCAGGACAATATTATGTTAACATACATGTGCTTCTATTTAAGAACAGTTTGGGCGCGCTACTGCCGATATTGTAAAAGTATAACATATATTAAAATATGGGTGTGCAAAATTGTAACGAATGCCTCAATTGTTATGAGGGCAATAAAATATCAGTGTACGGCACAATGATACAGAAGCCCAGAATGGTAAAGGGTTTGCGACACCAGTATAAAGTATGATAGGGAAGATAATAAAATTGCAGTGTCATTATTTAAAAGCTAGTGTGCCTTGGTAATAAAGGATGTTGATGAACACGACATCAAAAGAAGGGGAAGGGGCAAGGGGGAGAAAGGAAAGAAAAGGGGGAGGAGCTGGTGTCGTTTTTTCAAAATATATAAAAATCTTAGAAAAATATATATGTATTATAAAAGACATAAAAAATATATGAAGATGAAAACACACATCAAAAAACTTTCAGTTTACATGCTATAATCAAATTATTGTTTCGTTTAGACCATGCGGGGTTAGGGTGTCTAGTTGGTAGATCCAAAAGACCTTGTGCTTTTGTAAATTATCAAAGCGGTTGAAAGGGTTCTAAGGTATATATTCTATCGTAGTGACCTTTATGGTGTACTTTTCCTTGTCTGGTGTAGAGGCGCAGTGTCTTGAAAGGCTCTGCTTCTGATATTGCCGCTGTATATTGTATCTATGTTGATTTATGCGCCAGTGTAGCGCTTGTGTTGTACGCCCTACATATTGTAGGCCGCACCCACATTCGATCAGATATATAACGTACATGGAGTGGCAGGTCATATGTTGTTTTATGGGAAAAACAAGTCCGTTGTAGTTGGACGTAAAGGTTGTCTGTTTATGAGTAATGATTTTACAGCATAGGCAGCGATTGGATTTGCATCTGTAGCTCCCCAATTTAGATGTCATAGTTGCTCCAGAGCTACTCTGCTTTATGTTGTGCTGCCTGGGTTTACTGGGCGCTAAAATGCTTTTGATGGTTGGTCCCCGCCTGTATGTGAATACCTAACGGGATGGTATTTTAAAAGATATGGGTCCTGAAGTAGTATATGCCAGTGTTTGGTTAGTACTTCTTTAATGTATCTATTCGAGGTGCTGTATTGTGTAATGAAGTTAGTACGATCTGGTCCTTCTTGCTTTTTTGTGGTTGTTGTCAAACATTCCTCTTGAGTAGAGGATATGCTTTTCCTTATTGCGTTCTTTATCAGTCAGGCGGGGTAATTCTTGTCAGAGAACCTCTTTTTGATAATATGTGCCTGCTGTATAAAATCATCCTTATGGGTGCAGTTATGTCTTATTCGTTTGCATTGGCTGTATGGGATATTTTGCAGCCATTTTTTGTGGTGAAGGCTGGAGTAGTGGATATAGCTATTTGTATCAACAGACTTGAAGTGAGTTTTTGTGGATATGGTATTGTTACAGTTTGTAATGACAATATCTAGGAACTCAATTTCTATCTTATTAAAATTTAGTCTGAAGCTGATCCCCCAGTCAGTGTGGCTTAGGGACTCGCTGAAGGATTTGGCAGAAAGTTAATCTCCGTCCCATATAATAATATAATAAATATGTCATCAATGTACCTTTTGAAAGTATACAATGTGATCTTTATGGGTGGGGTGGTTGGTGATGTATGTCTTCAAATTCACCCATAAAAAGATTAGCGAAAGAAGGCGCTACCAGTGTCCCCATGGCGGTCCCCTTACACTGATATAGTGTATGTTCCCATTATACATAAAGTAATTATTTTCCAATATGAAGCGTAGGCTTTCTAATAGGAAATTTACTTGGGGAGATTTAAGACTGGTGTCTTTTTTTTAGGACAGATCTGATACACTGTAGGCCTAGATCATGTCTTATATTGGTGTATAGAGATGTAATGCCCATGGTTAAAAATGCATATGATTCCTGCCAACTGATGGTTTTTAGTTCACGATGAGTTGCCTGGAATCATGGAGGTAACTAGGTAGGTTTTTGACATAGGGTTGTAGGTGCAAATCCATACATTGAGACAGATTACTCGTAGCACATTTTGTGTTTGAGATAATAGGTCTCCCTGAAGGATTCTCTAGACTTTTATGAATCTTTGGGAGATGGTAGAAGTAAGGATTGCATGGTGTTTTGGGTAACAAGAATTTTTTCTATTTTTTATTTATGTACCTCTTGCCATAGGCCTCTTTTATTAAACTGGTTAGTTTTTTATTTATATCTGAAAAGGGGTCATGTGAAACTTTCATATAGTATGCTGTATCACCAAGAATTCTCTGGGCTTCCTTTTCATAGTCAATATTATTTTGAATGACTATAGCCCCTCCTTTGTCTGCCGGACTGAATGATTATGTCCCGGTTATTTTTTAGGTTATTGAGGGCTTTTTGTTCTTATTTGGCCAAATTACCTTTGTAGTTTAGTATATCTGGTTCGTTTATAGCCTTTTTTAAATCTGTAGAGATCAGGTCAAAGAAAGTAGGGATACAGTGGCCTTGGATTTGTAGTGGAAAAAAAACTAGATTTCGGGCGTATATCTAGATGTCTAAAGTTTTCGTCCTTGTTTTTGGGACATAGGGGTTTCAATTTCAAAATACCTTTTTATCGTTACATTTTTCCAGAATTTTTGAATATCGATGAATAATTCAAATGGATTGACTTTGTTATATGGGCAGAAGGAGAGCCCTTTTTGTAGTAGGTGGTTTTCACGTGTATTGAGTTGGTATGTTGATTGACGATTTTTACAGTTTTATTTTTATCGGAGTCATCCTGTGCTATTTTTCTTTTCTTATTTCTTCCTTTAGTTTTCCTCTTTTATGTTCCTCCTCTCTTCCCTCTTGTTCAAATTTTCTTTTTATTGGTGCTTGTTTGAAAAATGTTCTTATCTGTTGGTAGTTTTTTGGGATGGCACCCTTGTTTTTTGTCATCCCTAAAAAAGGACTGCCTGCTGGTAATGGTTTTGAGGCCTGATCAAGGAAAGGGACTAGCCCTTCTGCTCCTGACCCTCTGTTGTCAACAAGGTCAATATCTGTAGGTGGTTCAATGGTAGAATCTTGTGTTGGTGATAGGTGAAGAGAGAAATTTAGTTCTACTGGGGATGTGTTTACTTTGGTCGACTTAGTGCTTTGGTCTGGGGTGAGATTAATGAGATTGATCTGTTCCTCCATATTTGTGCGTGGTTTTTAGTGTCTGGCCTTATATTCATAGTATTTTGACCTATGAGCTCAGAATTTATCCATAAATTCCTCAGTGTGTGGACAGCCAGGTGTGTGATCGGTTATGTGGTTATGATTTTCATTGGAGGGTTTGGTCCTGGTCTCCTGATCCTCAAGATACTGCGGTGTAGGGCTGGAGTCGAATATCTTACTTTGATAGGGACATGGGTAGCGCCTTCTTTCGCTAATGTTTTTATGGGGGAATTTGAAGACATACATCACCAACCACCCCACCCATAAAGATCACATTGTATACTTTAAAAGGTACATTGATGACATTTATTATATGGGACGGATATGAACTTTCTGTCAAATCCTTCAGCAAGTCCCTAAGCCACACTGACTGGGGGATCAGCATCTTTCAAAATACCTATCCCGTACCCCAAAAGTCACATACAGGTGGGCACCAACCATCAAAAGGTTTTTAGCCCCCAGTAAACCCAGGCAGCACAACATAAAGCAGAGTAGCTCTGGAGCAACTATGACATCTAAATTGGGGAGCTACAGATGCAAATCCAATCGCTGCCTATGCTGTAAAATCATTACTCATAATCAGACAACCTTTAAGTCCAACTACAACGGACTGGTTTTTCCCATAAAACAACATATGACCTGCCATTCCATGTACGTTATATATCTGATCGAATGTGGGTGCGGCCTACAATATGTAGGGCGTACAACACAAGCGCTACACTGGCGCATAAATCAACATAGATACAATATACAGCGGCAATATCAGAAGCATAGCCTTTCAAGACACTGCGCCTCTACACCAGACAAGGAAAAGTACTCCATAAAGGTCACTACTGATAGAATATATACCTGAGAACCCTTTCAACCGCTTTGATAATTACAAAAGCGCAAGGTCTTTTGAAGTCTACCAACTAGACACCCTAATCCCGCATGGTCTAAACGAAACGATAATTTGATTATAGTATGTAAACTGCTACTTTCATATATTTCTTGATATTAGTGTTTTCATCTTTATATATTTTTTATGTCTTTTATGATACATACATATTTTGCTAAGATTTTTATATATATATATATAAAAAAGACACCAGCTCCTCCCCCTTTTATCCTTCCTTTTCCCCTTCTCCCCCCTTGCCCCTCCCCCCCCCTTTTTTGATGTCGTGTTCGACATCTTTTAATACCAAGGCACACTACCTTTTAACTAATGACACTGCAATTTTATTATGTTCTCTACCATACTTTATACTGGTGTCGCAAACCTTTCACCATTCTGGGTTTCTGTATCATTGTGCCATACACTGATATTTTGATATATATATTGCCCTCATAACAATTGAGGCATGTTACAATTTTGCACACCCATATTTTAATATATGTTATACTTTCACAATATATGTCATGCCCTTGTAACACCTTTGACATGAGTTACAACCTTACCCTCAATTTACGTATATATTATTCACATATACACACACTTTCACTTTTATGCATAAACCCTCCAGGAATACTGGTGGGTAAATATTATGGATATTTTTATACTTGGGGATCTTTAAGCATGTATTCTCCCCCTTCTGTGGGGTTACAGAATCATCCCATTTGTATCTTGTACCAGTTGTTTTTTTGTTTTGTTCTGTTTTATAAATATTCATGTGTCCTTTTACTGATGTATATATTTATGTATCTATTTTGCCCTGTAGTATCACCCAGATACCTCTTGTATAATAGCCTGATATGCGCACTGCTTTTTGGCTGCGCTATCAATGTGAGACAGCCGGGGAACTGAGGCACTATCCTCCTGCAGCGACGAACAGGAGATCTTCTACCCCTGAAGCTCAGAGCTCGGGGACGCTCTGGAGATGTAGCGCTTCATCAGCTGACGTCAGTGTGGGTGTGTTCTGCATTGACTGTCGGCCGATGACCCCGGATCGCACCCAGCCACTGCCCGTGATGCGCTGCAGGGGGAATCCTCATGTCTCCCTGACACTCAGTAAGAGCCCGCCCGGGACCATGCCCACTTATCGGCAGTAGCGCACCCAAACTGTGTTTAAATAGAAGCACATGTCTGTATGTATATTAATATAATATTGTCCTGATGAAGAGGGCTATATGCCCTTGAAACGCGTAGACATCAATAAAGCAAGGCATTCTAAGCTGTTGTGACTTCATCACAACAATTTCTGGTAAGCACAATTTCATTATCTTACTAGAAGTTTTTCGCTACTGTATCACACATGAGGCGCTGCCTCCTCTCTCCCCTTTTCCGTTTTACACGCCTCCCTGATTAATGCCCTCCTTGCCCGGTCCCTGAGTTTTGTTGGCGGCCATCTCTTGGCAGGTTTGCTGTTGTGCCATTTTCTTTCTATTTAGTTACAATAGATTTGATGGTGCTCCTGGGGATCATTAAAGATTTGGATATTTTTTTATAATCTAACCCTGACTTGTACTTCTCAACAACATTGTCCCTTACTTGTTTGGAGAGTTCCTTAGGTCTTCATGGCAGGGTTTGGTTAGTGATTCCTCTTGCTTAGGTGTTCCAGCCTCTGGGACCTTCGAAAAAGGTGTGTATATGTACAGATCATGTGACACTTAGACTGCACACAGGTGAGCATCATTTTACTAATTATGTGACTTCTGAAGGTAATTGGTTGCACCAGAATTTTTATGGGCCTCCTAACAAAGCGGGTGAATACATACGCACATGCCAATTTACTGTTTTCTATTTCTAAACAATAGTTTTATTTATATATTTTTCTTCACCAACTTAGACTATTGTGTTCTGATCCATCACATAAAATTCAGATTAACAAAACGTTGAACTTAAGGCTGTAATGTACCAAAACACGAAAAAAGTCAGGGCAGGGCACTGTAAACTGTGCCACCTTTCTCACAGACTACTCTTGCGGTTTTACGCCCCATTCACACTGGGTTTTTTGCCGGCTGAATTTTGCACTGAATCAGCTTCCCACTGTTTTCGATGGGAAGCTGTCCTGCACTTAATGTGACTGCAGTTCTTAGCCATATATTTATTCAATGGGACTAAACCGTGAGCGTGTCCGCAGCACTCAAACCAATAAACTGAGGCAGATTTTACCTTTGCAAATCCGGCACATGAACTATCCCTAATAGTGTTTCACATTCTGCACGATGATAGTAAATACATGAGCACAACAGGCAATTCATAGACTAGGCAGGAGAAGCCATGTTTGGGCTGTATTTCACGAAAAGATTTGACAGATATTCTATATCTATATATTCTATATATATCTGACAATCATTGGTCAGATGGCCTATTACACACACAGATCTTTTGTTATAGACACCAACTATTAGTCTGATTGGACAGATATTGGTCAGATCATCTGTTGGTATAATGCAGCCCTTAGTAACTGTGCACCCCATAGAGACCCCAAAATTAAGGATACTAAATGGGGGGGGGGTGTTGGGGAATCCATTAGTCACCTAATTCCCTTTTGGCGGGACACAATGATGTCATAACACTGCCTGTGCCACATAACCTACCTATTATAGGCTACAGACCTAATGTGGCCTGTGACTTATGAGGATGAACGGCAGGGTAGCGAGCCAGCGGCAGCAGGCACATTATCTACATCCTAAGGACAGTTGATTCTGGGGCTCGCCTATAGATTTGGGGCACCAGGAAAAAATCAGAGACATATACCCTGAAATCCCGGTGCTAGTGTCCCCACTGACTGAATTATTCGGACCTATGTGCTAAAATATTAAGAACTGCTAGATTTAACAACTTTCTTGTCTGCATTACTGCGCAGTACTATAGGCAGCACCTCACGGCTCTTATGTCACAGTGGGGCCTGTCGCTTCTGAAAAACACATCAAGTAACATTATCTGAAACTATAAAGCCTGGGATATGAGCGTCCAGTCGGAGTATTAACACTATCAGGCTCAGCCTAACGCATCACCAAGATCTTCCCAGCCATGGAAAAGTAAACAGCCTTTGGCTGAAAGAAAGAGAGGATTCCTGTCAGCGCAACGTACTAATGTAACGTTCCTGCCTCTCCCCTGTGAGATTAGACGCCTTCTGGAGTTACTTTTCTCGCTTTCTCGTAAAGGTGCTCCTACAACTTGCACATGGATACATTAGCCAGAAACACCAGACAAGTATACTTCCAGTCACATAAATCTTCCAGCAATTACTGGGCCAGGTTCCACCCCCTCCTGAGATAATATGCTACATTGCATCACTGAATAAATATGCATTTTTTTCCCCCTCTCCAATAAATCCCTTCCAACATGCCTAAATAATGACAAATGGATTTACATAGCTGTTTCTGGTAACAAAGGTGCTTCAGACAGTTAAAGGTACCAGTAAGTACCACGGGAGATTAAGGGATTATCTAGGGTTTCTTGAAGTCCTTTTAAAGATTTCAGGACATTAAAGCATCATTTAATGTTCAGAGGAGGAAGGCGGGAGGGGGTGGAGGAGTTCTCCCCACCCTAAAACTAAACATGCCGGCCAGGACAGATGATGCCACGTTCCAAAAACCAAGTTCCCTCCTGTTCCCAAAGACTATCTGGCTTGTGGACGGACTGCGGTCCGTCTCTGCTATTCCTGTTTACACGTACAATCATTTTGTACATCTTGCTGTGGTCCACCTGCTGCTTACTGTGCAGTGGGGGAGGATGTTTGCATTTCTTGAGATGACATTGAAATATATATATATATGTGGTAAAAGGAAAAAGCAGAGCGGGTAATAACCAGAGGTTAAGTTCTGAAGGACTACAAGAGGCCACAACTAGATTTAATAAAGTGGATGTCACCAGAAACCGAGTGCTGATACAAATGATGCCCAGAGAGGGGGAAGAACAATTTGTCCAAACACAGTGGACTTTATAAGGAATTAACAATGCGAGGTGACGGGTACAGCAGCAGAGTCCTCCTAAAGAAGGTCCAAATGTAAAGCCCATAAACTCTCTTCCTATAGCCAGGACATTATGCATCCTTGTTAGGCCCACCTTAAGATGCAGTGCTGTCATACTAAAGCAGATTTACTAGTGAAATGTGTCCATAAACTAATGTACATACCTTGCACCACATTTATTTTTTTACAGTTTTAGATGTTATTTTTTCCACCTTTCCCAATGTGTAAGTGTGGCTTAGTGGAAAAAGGTGTGGCTTGAATGCACTTTTGCACGTAAAAAATGTGTCAAAACAGCCAAAAAAAATTGGTGATGTAAAGTTAACTAGACTAGGTCTACACATGCGCTAGATTTATCAACCAGCATCAGCCACTGTGATAAATCTGGTGCGTTCATGCACACTACCGTACTTTTGGTCAGTGTTCAATATGCATTTTCTTGCGGTTTGCACGTGGACCCACTGATGTCTATGGGTCCGCAATAATGCAGACCGCGTTTCGCAAATTATAGAACATGTCCTATTCTTGTCCATTTTGCGGCATGCACACGGCTGGTTTCCATATTTTGTGGATCTGCTGTTTGGGGACTGCAAAGCGGACACGGCCATGTGCATGAGGCCTAAAACTGTCCGAGTTTACATTGTTTGTTTTACTTTAGACAGTATTAGTAAATCTGCTCCACTGTCTCCGCCACTTCTGGCCCCGTCCAAAGAAACTGAAAATATCCATGTTTTTTCATTTCCTTTTATTTCCTTCTTAGAATTACAGCACTACAATACATGTCAATGTGGGTCCACTTAAATAAGCTCTTTGAAAGAGTTTGGGCTAGGAGACAGAAGGGCTTAAAAGGGTTGTTCATCTTCTAAGGGTCTTTCGGCAGACGGCTCCTCATGGCTGTACCTGGGGAGGGAATCGTACTTACTTGCTCTCTGCCACTGGGTCCCAGCTCCTTCTTTCCTCCGCCACCACTCCAGCGCTCTGGTCCCCCACTATCAACATCTGGTTTGGCACTGCTTCAGTCAATGACTTTGGATCCAGTGGTGTAAACTTGAATGTTGACAGCGGGGGACTACAGCGCTGGAGTGGTGGCAGAGGAACGAAGAAACTGGGCCCAGCAGCTGGGAGAAGGTAAGTATACTTCCCTCTGCATGTCCGGCAACACAGAGGCGTCTGCCGAAAGATTCTTATAAGATGAACAACCCCTTTAAGCCCCTGTGTCTCCTAGCCCAAAAATCTAGTCTGTGTCCAAATACATCTTTACTCCAAGCCGTAGGGTAATCAATGTACTACAAGTAAACTTACAGGAGGTATATAGGCCTCACTTTAAAGGGAATCTTACATAAACTCGCTGCGAGCAGCAAAGAGTGGTGACAGACATGGCTGATTTTAATGTTCTGTCAGTCACGAGCTAATAGTTAATAGTTGCCGAGAACCTGCTTTATAATAATGGCAGCCTGTGGCTGAGAAGAGGCTCGGTTATTCCTGCTCTCCCGCCCACCTTTTGATGATTGACAGGTTTCTCCTGGGGACAGTGGGTGGGGAGAGCAGGGACCCATAAATAAATGTGATTCTTCTTTAATGAGGGCAGCATTAAAGGGTTTCTGTCATCAGAATTAACCCTATTAAACTAGCTGACAATAGCGATGTGCTAATGTCAGCTGAACCTAACTAACGTATTCCTACTTGTATCTATGTCCTGTTACTCCAGAAATCAAACTTTTATAATATGCTAATTAGCCTCTAGGAGAAGGGGAGGGGGCATTGCCCCTGCTCCTAGAAGCCCCGTTCTCCCACCTCCGGATGCGCCCCGCTGAACTTGATTGACAGGGCCAGGCAGCCTTGGTCTCCTCCTGCCAGCCCTGTCTGCCATGTATCTCGCTAAGAAGACAGGAAGACGGAGGGGCGGTCCTTCACACTGCATGGCTGCATTAGGCTTCAGAGTGAGGAGGCGTGTCTCTCAGTAATCCAATCTGATTGGCTGGCAGGGAGCTTCTGGCTACAGCAAGTGTCTATGGGAAGTGAGGGAAAGCAGTTTTGGCCTCAGAGAACTGGCAGAGGAGCCATCTTGAGAAGGTCCTCATAATGTAAATGTTTAAACAGCCGTAACTAAGGGAAAAACTCGAGGAAAACAGTGGTATGTGAAGAAAGTAAAGATTGCATAATGCTGCATCAGTAACATATGCTAAAATAGATTTTTTGATGAAAACCTGACAGTTACCCTTTAAGTCCATGCTGTTTTAGCTGATGCTACATTAAGTCTATGGCAGAATACTGCAAAGTCTACACGCACAGCATTTTTAGTAGCATTTTAGTGGTGTTTTTTTTCCTTTAAATTCAGCATGCTCTGGGTATGGCTTTCCCCCCCCCCCCATAGGGTGAGTTCAGACATGGCGGATTGGCAGTGTGGATGCCGCACTGTAAAGCCTCGGCCAATGACAGTACAAAAGGTGGTGATAAGGTTTTGAAAATGTCATCCAAATGTAGCCGAAAAATGACAGTACTGTAGATATTTATTACAGAAATGACATGTTTTCCTTTAACCCCTCATGTGTCTGTCGTGTATTCGCAGCAGACTTGTCATGGATTTGCAGTGAAAGCTACAGAAGAACATGTTGTCCTTATGCCTTCTCTCCTCTATAAAATGCCATTAAAAAATGCTTGAAACTCTTGTTTTTTTTCTACATACATTTAAAAGTGCAGAAAAAAGTTGTCTGTGGAGGAGTCTTAGGGGAGAGAGCTCTTAACCACGAGCTTCATGTTGCAGACTTACCTCCTGTATTTAGGAAGTCCAGGTTTTATGTAACTGATCTCAATTTATTGGAATGGAAGTCCCTGACATGGGTCGAAGATGTCCGGTTAATTGTTGCTATTTCCATCCGGCAGTAATAATGAACAGGAGTGCTGATCCTAGACTGTGCGGTTTTGGATCTGAGATGGTTTCAGAGAGGGCCTGCAGATGCATCCAAATGTGTAATTATCGCTTGGCCTACAAAGATGTTTTTGGAGGTTTTAGGTCTATTAATAGCAGAGACTTGAAGCAGTTGGCTCCATTTAACCATATTCATTACTGCATGCACAGTCATTTTTGGGTATAAGATCCTAGGCTATAACTGAATGAGCAGTTTTACAGAATTACAATGCGTGGGATTCCGCCGTCCGTGGCTGACCTAGGCGTGTATCCACTAAACACTGCTCTGCCAAAGGATTTCACTCGTTACTTCCAAGTTACATTCCAATAACTGAGACGTATGGGCTGCAATATGCACAATTCTGACCAGAAGCTGCAGTGTGAACGGCCACATAGGTGGAATCTGTGTGATTGAGCTGTCTGAGCAGTCAGATTTATTGTATTATAAGTGTAATGGCCTAAAATTTCTCTTCATACTTCTTAACAGCAGGGGGCGCTATAATAAGTGAACATAATAGAGACGTTTTCTATCAGTACAGCTACTGAAAAACCTTATAGCCCACCCACCTCCTCCCAGCTGCTGACACATGAAACCAGTTTATCATCTTCACCTTGATATAATGCAATGACTATCTGCTAAGGCTTTGTTCACATGTTCAGGACTTCCCCTAGGAATGTGATGTGTATTTATAAAAGAGGATCTGTGGCCGAAACTCAAGGCTGACTCTTGGATTCCTGATGAAGGTGAGCAGCGGATGTGCCAGCCGAACCGCACAAGGATTAGCCCCATTGTCATTCAGTGGAGCTAATCTGCAGCTTTACTATGCACGAGGACCAAGAAAAATGAACATGCTTTATTCTACTCACAAATGTTTTTGGTTTTTTATCCATGATGTGAACCAATGAGGATTTAAACGCAGAATCCACACCTAGGTCCTCATCTAATCCTGAACATGTGAAGAGAGACAGAGTTTGGTTATTGCTGCACATTTACATTCGCGCTCGGGATCCTATTTTCCAGACCTACTCTTTGCTTGTTCAAAAAGTTTCTTTCCCAAAAATTTCTAATGCACCAAATAGCTGCACCAAAGATCATCTTCACAAATCTCCTCTGGACCAAGATATCAACTAAACCTAATGACACTGAGGGATCATGAAGAGATCACATTGCAGTGACGTATTATTATACTATATTAGTTATACAGTACAGATAAGGCTTCATTATTTCTGGCATTTCTAAAGTGCCCCTAAAACACAAGACGGTCGTTCCATTCTAGTTTAGTGTTCCCTCCCAGACTAGCATCTTGCCACTTTACATCTCCGTCATTGTAAATGTTTTTTCTGCAACCCCCAGTACATGCAGAATTGCTGTTAATTGTTTAACCCGGCATGCTGACCTCTTGTGTATGTGACAGCCGGGGAGATGGGGGCATGTCAGGTTACTTGTAACTACTGTACTGCAGCTCCATCAGCAGACCTCTCATCTGTCAGTGGGTTCAGCATGGCTTGAAGGACCAGCAACCAGCATACATTAAAAGATTTTCTTTATCCAGCAAATTCATAAAGTTGTATAAAACCAATCAAATTAATCCAGCATTTCGTATAAAATCTTGTACATAGAGGATAGCCCGACCTTTCAGGCACCCGATGCTTTCTCGGGGTGAATTTCCCTATTGTTGGCGACTGTCACAATCACTGATACAACTGACCAGACCAACTTGTACCTCGCAGGCCATTAGCTCAGTACAGACTACAGGAAGAGAAAGCGAAAGGGTTTTTCAATTTTACAAGTATCACCATTTCTATCAGTGTGGTGACCAAGGGAAGCACATTCATTTATGGACCAGTCTCTACACTGGTTTTATGACTGATGCTGGAGCAACCTGATCACTATGTTGGAAATAACTATACATTCAGAGCAGTGGTAAGTAAAACTATTCTAATGCTGGATTTACACGCTCCGACCAGCAACGTTTACTTCCAGTCGGCTGCTTGTTCAGTGCAGGTGAAGCTCTGTATTTACATGCAGCGATGACCACTACGATAGCTGCCATTGTTTCTGGGCAGCAGGTCGCTATTTATCCAGCAAGATCTGCTGCCTAGAAATGATAATTTAGCTGTCTGCATTAAAGGGGTTCTCTGGGAATTAAGAAAATGATAATACTTAAATATTACTTTATTATAAGTATATTCTCAAATACCTTTCATTATTTATAATGGCTCGTTTTGTCTGGGGAGCAATCATCAGGGGCAAACAAAATGGCCGCTATCCCATCAGTTCACACAAAACCTGCCCTAATCACACTGAAAGACAAGTTACTTCAGAGCACTGAGGTAAAGTGCTGCCTCATCCTCCTCTCTGCTTGTCAGGGTTTATGATCCTGAATACAGATGATAAGAACTTTAGCTCAATCTTAGGGGAATTTAGTTCATGAGGAGACATGAAGTACAGAGAAGACAGACAGGACAGACTGTGGTAATGGAGACTGTAAACCAGTGCTGCTGCTCATTACGCTCATCGCCACCCTCCGCTCATGTCTCCTCATGTTCTCCATTCCCACAGAGATTCATCTGTATTCAGGATCACGATTCCTGACAGGCAGAGCAGAGAGGAGGATGAGGCAGCACTATGGCTTATTGTGGTGAAGTAACTTGTCGTCCTGTGTGATTAGGACAGGTTTTGTGTGTACTAATCGGACGGCAGCCATTTTATTTCTCCTAATGATTGCTCCCTAGCCAAAAAAAGCCATTCCAAGTAATGAACGGTATTTGTGAATATATTTATTATAAAATAATATTTAAGTATTTCAATTTTTTTTAATTCCTGGAGAACCCATTTATAGGGAACCTGTCACCTGGATTTTAGGGTACTAGAGCTGAGGACATGGGTTGCTAGATGGCCGCTAGCACATCTGCAATATCCATTCCCCATAGCTCTGTGTGCTTTTATTGTGTAAAAAAAACTAATTGATATATATGCAAATTAACCTGAGATGAGTCCTGTCCCTGACTCATCTCAGGGACAGGACTCATCTCAGGTAAATTTGCATATGTATAAATTCCTTTTTTTACACAATAAAAGCACACAGAGCTATGGGGACCTGGTACTTGCAGGATGTGCTAGCGGCCATCTAGCAACCCATGACCTCAGCTCTATACCCAAAATCCCAGTGACAGGTTCCCTTTAATGATTGTTTCACTTAATGAGCGAGAGTTTCGCTCGTTCATCAGTTTATCTGTGGCACTTTTAGATGAGCCGATTATCGGAAATAAGCATTCATATCATTCCCAATAATTATGTAAATCTGGCTCCTCTTTGATCTCTCAAAGACAATAGTGTGAATTAGAGTGATGCTACTGAATGTACAGGGGACCAGGGGAGGGGTGCTGAAGGATATTACATGCAGTAGTATTTTACCATCAGAAAGCCGGCATTCATGCCAGAAACCTGACTGATCCTATTATAGTGAATTGGCATCCAGCATGAACCTAGCCTAATCATACAGAAACAAATGCAAAACTGCTTTATTGTCTGAATACTTTTAGATATGAGGATGTATCCGACACCATGCCTGATGAAAAAAGAACAGCTGGATATAGATATAAAAATTCTAAATCAGTTCTAACTTTGGACAGTTAGAAAATACAATTGTGGATGCCTCTAGGCACCACTAGAGGGAGCTCACTGCATACTGTGATTGAGATCACTGACTATAGACAGTATGCAGGGAGCTCCCTCTAGTGGTGATTACAGGCAGCCAGAATCTATCTTTTAACTCTATCTACGCTAGTTAATTGGAACGCTGGTCAATTTAAATATATATGTTATGAAACTAATCACATATTTTTGGGACCATTTACATCAAAATCAATAAAAAATATTTATGTGAAGTCATAAAATCTTGTAAACTAAACCACAGCTAGAAAGGGATATTTCCACGAACAAATCTAGGGCATTCCTGAGACTGCAGGTAGATAGTGGCTTTCCTTTATGTTGACTGCTTATCTGTATGAAATCCCTTTTAAGTAATTTACATTAAAAAGGTGTATGGTGAAAGATTACAGTGATCCTGTTGTGACAAAATAAATCTTCTCTATAAATATATACATATACATGCTAGAATATTTCCCAGTGTTTTTGTAGCTCGATAAGACTTTTATGTAGTTGTGTCTTAGCCCCTTTGTAGCTAATCTCCTGTCTCTATAAACTACAGGCTTGTTCGGAGTAGTGTATATAATCTGAACCTACTGAATGTAAAATCACCTTGCAGGAGTGACATATACAGTCTACTGTGTGGATGTTGTTTTAGATGCTGGAATACATTATATATCTGTAATAATTTATACAGCTGGATTTGCATTAATGAAACAATTTATGTATATAACAGTTGAACAAATATACTAACCATAATCAATAATAATATAAACCTAATAAAGAGGTAAGTGTAAGCAGTAAGCTATATGACCACATGGGTATGAACAACAAATATAAAGCTGCTTTTATATTCTTTTTGGATGTCCACAAAAAAATATAAATAAATCAAAGAGTTTTACTTTAAAGGGGTATTCCAGGATTTTAATATTGAAGGCCTATCCTCAGGATATAGACACAAAACTTTAAGATTCCAGTCTGTTGTTATCAGGATTTACCGCAGCGATTCCCAACAGTGAAGTGGGCACAATTCACAGTTCAGTCAATGCGTTATATCGGACCGCGCGTTCCCTATGCAATCAGAAGAAAACCTCTTCAAGCTCAACTCATCCAATTTCAGATATATAGGCAAAATATCAGGTCCCACTACTACTATTTTCCTCTAGATCAGGCATGTTCAAACTGCGGCCCTCCAGCTGTTGCAAAACTACAACTCCCAGCATGCCCTAATAGCTGTAAGCTATCCAGGCATGCTGGGAGTTGTAGTTTTGCAACAGCTGGAGGGCCGCAGTTTGGACATGCCTGCTCTAGATGTTCCTGTGGGATTTCAGAAAATAGGCTGATAGTGAAGCACTGTATTCCACTACTAATACCACTCATATGGTTGTACAATTTGCTGGTTATTGGAATTTTATAATATTTTAAATTAAAGATTGTTCTAGGCAATGGGGGAGGGGTATGAGGGTATTTAGAGACTTGTGGAAAAAAGTGTGGAACACGCCCCTGATGAAGCTTGGAGCGAAACCTAGGTCGGGTAGGATCGTTGGATTGTTTTATTACATTGCCTGTTACCGTTTTATGTTTAGTATAACAAGCTTTGTCTCTAATGCCACCAGATGTAAGGCAGCTATCCTATAAGTCAATATTCAGCTCTTAAAATAAGCCTTGAGACATGACTTGGATATTAAATAAGCCAGCACCTCATCTGCAGACAGCTGTTTCTGGGTGATTGCCCCTCATCAGTGCAGAGTAGAGTGTACTGGCTTAACTGGGTAGGAGGCCTGTGTCCGAGCAGGGGGGAACTAACTCTCCTTAGGGAGAGAGCACTTTAATCAGTGAGAGGAGACTTATAGGCCATACATGCTCCTCTGGAATTCTGGGAGGGAAGAGCTGCCTTACATCTGGTGGCATTAGAGGTAAAGCTTGCTAAGAGCTAATTTGCATTTCTTCCCTCCCAGAATTCCAGAGGAGCATGTATGGCCTATAAGTCTCCTCTCACTGATTAAAGTGCTCTCTCCCTAAGGAGAGTTAGTTCCCACCATGTTTAGTATAATAAACCCAATTTTATACTGGTTTTTAAAGCGGTGCTTTACTATTGGAGCGGTTTAAATATTTTATACAGCGCTGTTGAAAAGAAGAGAAAGAAAAAGAAAGCGAAGCCTCTGATTTTGTGTGATGTGCCTGCATAACTAATTAAGCTTGTGAGTACAACCATATGAGTGGTATTAGTAGTGGAGTACAGTGCTTCACTATCAGCGTATTTTCTGATATCCCACAGGAACATCTGGAGGAAAATAGTAGTAGTGGGACCTAATGTTTTGCTTATCCTCAGGATAGGCCACCAATCATCTGATCAGTCGTTTTAGAGTAGCTTGCTTGTCAGAAGTTGGTGCTGGGACAGCTCCATCCATTGTGTAGTTCTGGTGCCCGAACTACTGATCAGAGCAATGTGTCAGACCCCAGCCGATTAGATATTGATGGTCTATCCCGAGGATAGACCATCAATATTAAAATCCTGGAATACCCTTTTTAGGGAACCTTTCATGGTAAAAGACCTGTCTAAGGTAAAGGCTACTGACACCTTTCCACCAATTTTTTTTTTTTATTGCTCATTTGCTTCACAAATGCACAATTAAGCACATTTTAATAGTCTTCATGAAAATTTCCTACCACTTTGCCTCTATAGAGTGTACGTCTTAGGGTACTATCACACTAGAGTTTTTCTTTTCCGGCACTGAGTTCTGTCCTAGGGGCTCAATACTGGAAAATAACTGATCAGTTTTATCCTAATGTATTCTGAATGGAGAGAAATCCGTTCAGGATGCATCAGGATGTCTTCAGTTCAGTCACGGAATGGCAATTTGGACAGAGAAAATACCGCAGCATGCTGCGGTATTATCTCCGTCCAAAATTCCAAATCAGTTGCCGGAATGTATTAGTGCCGGATCGGCATTAAAAATACCGCAATGCCGGATCTGTCCTTCCGGTCTGCGCATGCGTAGACCGGTAAAAGTGTGAAAAAAAATATATAACGGATCCGTTTCTCCAGATCCGTCTACAAATTCTTTCCGTTTGCATGCAGATTGACGGATCCGGCAGGCGGATCCGGCAGGCAGTTGCGGCGACGAAACTGCTTGCCGGATCACTCTGCTGCAAGTGTGAAAGTAGCCTTAGACACAGCTGCTGAATCTGACATAAATATATCCGAGCACTGCTTCTGTATCTGATGGCACTCTGCTCTATTCTCTCAGTGTTACAGCAACAGGAAGGGGGAGGAGGTTGTATGTGGTAGATCTGACTGTGGAGGGGAGAGGAAGAGGCCAAGGAGGGCAGTTCACACAGCATGTAGATAGGGAGGAACATAGGGGAAGCTTGCTGGGAGGGGGCATACTGGTTGTGTGCAAGAGTACAGAGAAAGTGGAGCACCCAATGCAAACTGCAGGGGGGGAGAATCACACAGTCTTTACCATTAGTGTCTGTAAACTAAAGAGAGAGGAGATCTATGAGCTGTGGAAGGTGAAATCAGTACAGAAAAAAAAGCTGTGATAACATGAGAGCTAGTGAAGATGGCAGCATTCTGGACACACAGATCCAGCTTGTCTTACAGGAAAGGACAAGTCCACATGAGAGGTGTGAAACTAGGAGCATATTAATGAAGATTGCAGACTGAAACTTGGTCAAATGTGACCATGGCATCTGGTAGCTGAAAAACCAGGGAACACGCTCTAACGGCGTGCAGTGTCTTCCCCTAGCGGGGATCGGTGTGCAGCAGCCTCAGTGCGGTGGTGAATGATCTGAGGCTTCTGCAGGTAGGTTCCTATGGAGAACCTGCTTGGGGCAGAGCTCCATAGGAACATAGTGACATGCTCATAGACTTCATTGCTAATGCATTGGATTATATGAGAAAAGCAATCTGATTATTGTTCATTCAAGTTCCCAAGGGGAACTATTAAAAGTGTAAAAGAGAGAAAAAAAGGTTTTTAAAAATATCTAAATATTCAAATCACCCCCCTTTCCCCAAAATTAAATTAAACAATAAAACAAAATAAACATCATAGGCATCGCCATGAAAACACCAGTACTATTAAACAACAAAAATATATATCCTATATGGCGAATGGCGTAATGGAAACATCAAAATCGCAGATTCGCCATTTTTTGTCACTTAACCGCCAAATAAAATTTGATAAAAAGTTACACACTACAAAACATTATCAATAAAGGCTACAGATCGTCCCACAAAAAATTAGCCCTTATTTTTCAGTATTAAAGCACAATAAAAAAAATATATAAATGTGGTATTGTTGTAATCGTATTGACCTAGAGAATGAAGGTAACAGGTCAGTAAAACAGTTATGGCCCTGGAAAAGCCGGGAGTAAAAAATAAAAAAAATAAAACTGAAAATGGCCCAGTCTTGAAGGGATTAAATAAAGGTAACAACTTACGGTATGTAATAATCATTTCTTCCATGTCAAAGCATGTCCATAGCCTTAAAAAGGGGTATTCCCATGGTGGACATTCGTCCAATGTCTGAAAGGTATAGTTACCACCTCTGAGACCTGTGACAATACTTAGAACGGACCCTGCAAAGTGCCTGAGGGCATACTGCACAGACAAGGCCGCCCTCCATTTATTTCTATGGGAGTGCGCGCTCTGGTTTTTTCCGGAAGTCCCATTGAAATTAATGGGAAGTGCAAGCGCAGCCACCTCTCCATTTCCGTCAGCCACATCGATGTAAATGGAGCTTGAAACCAGTTCTGTGGTGTCAGTAAGGGTATGTTCACATCTGCGTTGAGGGCTCCGTCAAAAATAGCGGACAGAACTTTTTTCTCCACTAAAAAAATCAATCTCCTAAATGAAAACCAAACGGATCCCAATATAGTCAATAGGATCTGTTTGGCTCCATTCCAGTCAGTTATGTGCTGAATCCGACACTTCCATTATTTTCGGAAATAAAGAATGCTGATGTAAAAGAGCTCTGAGACCCCTCTATTTTTACATATTTTGACGCCATCCACCCAAAATTGACTCCACGCCCTGCCAGTTATATATAAAAAATATAAAAAGTTTAACTAATAGGGGTCTTAGATTGACAGAATATAACATGCAGTTATGCAATTAACATTTCCAAACTGTCCCAAATCACTGTGAAATTAAATATGCAACAAGCTAGACATTTAATAAATTATATATTAACATTAATAATATTTCATATTTTTCTTTTGACGCCAGTTAGGAGTCAGTATTTTTTTTTTACCATCTCCTCAGCCCTGCTTGAAACTATAGCCAGAGAAAAATCCAATCTAGGTAATCAGTCAACAGCAGCGGCATTACAGAAGGCAACATGAGCAGGACAGGCGTCTTCCCCTCGATAAAACATGGGCTATAAGTCAAATAACTAAATCTTCACTGTCCGCACATTACTGCCATTGATCTAATTGATAATGCAGGGTTCAGCCAGTTGGACAAATGCTAAAAGATCCTACTCCAAAGACATACTGGTATGAAACTCAGACTGTGAGCCCCATTGGGAACAACTAGAGATGATAATGTCTATACAGCGCTGCGGACTATGTCAGCATTATATAAATAAGTAAAATAATACTACAAAAAAAACGATGTAAATGCTTCATGAATCTTCAGTTAATGCTCCAAACTGTCTGTGACCTTTGCCTCTTCCATAACCTCTGGCCTCAATTTTGCCAAAATTCTTGAGATTTACGAGTGATTATAAAAGTCCATGTAAATTCCTAAAAATGATAGCATCCATTTTGAGTTATGCTTTTTTATTTCTTTAGTTTGGAAACCGTATCTTCTAGAATTTGCAGCTGACAAGAAAAAAAAAAAGAAACAAAGTATTTTGGTATTTTATCTTAGTGTAAAGCTTGTTCCTTTCAAGGTGCATTGTCTGCTGTCATTGGGTTGTACACCAGCTTGCTAATGAGTTTTAAGTACATAGAGCAGAGGAATTTTAACCTATGATAAGATATCCATCAAAACAGATGGCACAGTGCCTGGAAAAACATACAAGAATTTACCTTGAAAAAGCAACTTTTTTAGCCACAGGCTGAAGAAAAAAAGAAAACGCTCCCTGAGGCGACGGAGGGCAAGACTTGTTACACGTGTGCGGTGTCATCAGAGATGTAGATAACATCATCATGGGGGTATAGGGATGATGGTAAGACAGCTTTGAAGAGCTGCAAACACAAGATTCAAACCACGGGCTTGTTTCTCTATAAAATGAAGGAGGCTTGTTAGGCCACAGGGCAAAATACAGACATATCGGCTTTTAAACAAGGGCAGCTATTTTCTTGGATGGAAGACAGAGGCGGACTGGGAACTGGAAAAAATACTAAAAGGGGCCCCATTTTGTAGTTGGGTCCAAATTGATGGACGGCAGGGCCAGCAATACCATATTGTGGCACATTATACCACCCCAACAAAGCCAAATACTACAGTCCATCACAAAATACTGCCAGCAGCACAAAATACATCACCAAAAACTTCCACTGGCCGACACCCTGGGCATCAGTCCACCGGGAAATTTCCCGGTTAGATCTATGGCCAATCTGCCCCTGATGGAAGACCATGTAGATTTGGGTGAGCGATGATGGTGGTAAAGACGCAGGGTTTAAAAGTCACTGAAAATGAAAACCTGAAAATATTATTTAAATTATTACTTTTCAATTACCGACCAAAGGATCCTCTACAGACTACACTAGAGATGAGCAAATTTGATATTTTTGAAATTGGTTCATGCTTTGTTTGGTGGTAAAAGCAGAACTGCGTTATGGATTCTGTTACCACTGACCATAACGCAATTCTATGACGGAATGCATAACGGAATTCCTTTAGAGGCATTCTATTATTCATTTAGTCATAATAGAAGTCTATGGGCTGCAAAACGGATCGGTCCCATTTCCATTATGCAGGAGAGGACTCCCCTGCAGCTCATCTTTAGACGACACCACAGACTTCCTCATTACAGGGTCGTCTCACCACATACATTATTAATAAATAATCAGTGAGATGACACAAAATAATGTGGTATATTTTTTTCCAATGCACTTTTATCACAGTGATGACCTCCCTGGCATTCCCTGGCTTACATCCCACCCCCTTCTCAAACAGATACCAATGACTGGGGTCCATCAGGCGTCCATAAAATTTGTGGTATTTTTTACATTAAGAATAGCACAGCAGGACCGCTGACAGAAACTGAATGTTCTGCTTGGAAGAATGTGCACATTACCTATAGAGAGGTGAAGGGAAAACAGCAGGACATAGCCAGTAAAGGGCTACCCGATCCATACAATTTCCCCGATGAGAATGCATGTCCAAGAAGCTTAAAATTGTTTACAGCCCCCACGAAAACAGTGGATCAGTCGACAAAAATCTAAAAATTTTTGTTGGCTTTAGGATGAATGTTCATTTAAAACACCTAAGTCTATCTAGTTCTTGTCTATACGCAGACATTTTAGGCTGAGTGTTCTTCGATAGGATGACTGACGCCTACTTTCTTACATTTCCAGTTCAGAGAACATTCTAAAATATCTCCAGGAACATCTCATCCTATAACTCTGTCCCCTATAAGATTTGTGCTCCTTTAAACCTAAAAGCCCCCAAGTCACCTCCTATTCCACATGATGGACTCGCCATTGGAGGCTGTGAGCACTTAAGAAGCCATGCCTGCCTTGCCCATCACTCATCTCAGCCCTTTGAAGTGTTTCCCTCAGTCATTCCCACTAACATGGCTGTCATCACTACTCTCTAAGTGATGGACATTCTATTGACCTTGGACTCACCTATCACTGCCAGCTTCCCAATCAGACTCTCCCTTTCTCATCACCAGATATCCCATAAAGTAATTAGATGCTGAAACACTCTGGGCAGTTGTATAACTTAAATACATTTGCAGAGGATTGCCGGAAGCATCGCTGAAAACTTAAGCTCATGTGAACCTTGGTTCAGTCAAAAAAATGGCTGCCTCCATTGTGACAAACTTTGAAATAATTTTCAGGGACACCAGTGTATTGGAGCCAATCACATGCACATTATTTTTCTGTACGCTGCCTTACATCATGTTGGATAAATGTATGCAACAAATACAGTAAAAAAAAAAAATACTAGATTAGTAATTACAGATGAGCGAATTTCATATTTAGAAATTCGTTCGTGGTAAAAGGTGAATTCCGTTACCACAGACCATAACGTAATTCTATGATGGAATGCATAACGGAATGCCTTTAGAGGCATTCCGTTATTCATTCCGTCATAATATAAGTCTATGGGCTGCAAAACGGATCCGTCCCGTTTCCGTTATGCAGGGGAGGACTGATGATGGAATGAAAAACAGAATGCCTCTAAAGGCCGTGGTAACGGAATCCATAACGCAATTCACCTTTTACCACCAAACGAAGTGTGAACTAATTTCATAAGCAGAAATTCGCTCATTTCTATTAGTGATATTACTTTGACATTCTAAAAGGAAATGACAGTTGACAAGTGAAAGAGACGTACAGCAAATGTAGACGCCAGGCTGGCCATATGCTTTGGTTGACAGCTATGCCTTCCGATACACTGTACACATGCACTCTGGGCCTACACTGAATGTGCATGTCTTCTTAATAGGGAGAAGGGAATAAGCCACTGCCAACATCTTATTTTCCTTGAAACAAAAGGCTAGGACTTGCTGACATCCAACATGTCCATCCTTTCGTCGTCAACCCCTGCCCGACATCTTCCGTCAGAGGAGATACTCGGATGGTCCAGCTGAAATAAGCGGGTTCGACCGGCATTCATCTGATCTATGGTATGTGTATGCCCACCCCAAGTTTGTGGTAAAGTATTTACAACCTTGTACGTTTGGTCTTTGTAAAAGTGTAGTAAAGGGATTTACTGACTATATAATTATCTACAAGAGGATCGTAGATACTGGGAACCACTATAATTACTGGCTGTATCTATTACACCACGCTGGATCACTTCTTATTGCTATTGTTTTAGTAGTTTTGGAGAGAATATATCAATCTCTGGGTGAGTAGCGTTTACAATCTAATGGTGGATTACCTATGAACGCTTGTCTCTGATAATCTGCCCGTCTAAAGGAGCAGCCGACCACCTGATGAACGAGCAAAACACTCGTGTGATCCTGTCGTTCCTGCACCTAAATTATAATTTCTGGGCAGCAGATCGTGCTGTCTAAAGGGCGACCTGCTGCCCAGAAACAATGACTCTGTATGATGACAAGCGACTGCAGTAGTGATCGCACGCTCTCCTACTGTAGAGGTGATCACGGCATGTAAATGAAAAGCTTCACCTCCTCTTAATGAGCAGCCAGTTGCAGTAATAATTGGCTGCTCCCCGGGCCATGTAGACCTGCTATAACTTCTAGTTGGCTTTTTTAAACAAACGATACGGTGGTCATCAGTGGCAGTCAAACGTTCTTCTACAGTCTGCAAAATGTTTGGCGTTGCATTTTTATTATTATTGCGTGTTTTCAGGAATTTATAGAATATAGATGTCAGGTACCCACAGCTAACATGCTCAGGATACTTCTGCCCATGACGCCACCTGATTTCTCCCCAGCTTCTCACAATGACTGAGCATGTGTACCTCTACTCTAGTATCAAGAGAAGATGTTCACTTCTGGGAAACCAAGGTCTTACTGCGTAACCGGGCACTATTCACCCTACAGTGTCGCCTACGGGCAGACTTGTCTCAGCCTGCAGAAGGCATACAGGCACATATATCTCTGCACATATATGGTCATGGTATGCTGTGATGACATCACTAAAATATGGATGAGTCACACTTGGAGGAGGCGGACACTGGAAAGGCTTTGTTGTCAAACCAATAATTGGGCGGCTTTAGCCTTGTAATTACTGACAAGAGCAGGGGAAAAAATGAGAGACTAATGACTGGAATCCATGTACATAACCAGAGACTTGTGAGACCTCTGTTTTTATTTGTACTGTAAGCCCTAGAGGCGAGGTGTAAAAAGATGTTACAGACATTGTCCAGATCAATATTTATGGTCTGGAAGCAAGAATTCAGCCAATTAAGGAGATCACGTGGCTGAAGGTGCAAAATCTGAACTTTGTAGAAACATGTTGACTACAGACAATGGGAACGAGGGGGTTAAACAGCCAAGGTAAATTACACATAGTTTGTCGTAAGGCCCCAGGGAACATCCTCTGTAGGTAGAGTGTTATATATACTGCATTATAAGCCATTACCAGGCTCATGTACGGGGCTTGAACAGCTGGCTCCATACATAAACGTATACAGTAGGGTCAGTATAAATTCGGATTAATACCTTACCATTTGTAAGGGATACATTCATTGATGTCAGATCACATTTGACACCTTGAAACCAGCAGATCTTGTAATATGTGGGCAGCAAGGAGGCTCAGTGGTTAGCAGTGCTGGGGTCCTAGGTTCAAATCCAACCAAGGACAACATCTCTCTGTGTTTGTGTGAGTTTCCTCCCACACTCCAAAAGACAGACCGTACTGATAGGGACTTAGATTGTGAGCTCCACTGGGGACAGCGTGATGCTAATGTCTGTACAGCGCTGCGGAATATGTCTGCACTATAATAGGTGAGTAAAAATAAATAAAATAATATTTCGTACGCTCAAGTATAAAGAAATAAATACTAAAACTGTTGCCTAAAACTACATAGATTTTCCTAAACTGCTAAGAGTATCCAGCAGGAACCTCAGACTCCTGGGGAAGTCTGACAGTAGAAGGGGAATCATGGAAGTTCGACCATCTCCTCGCTATAATCCAGAATCCTAACAGCCTTGTTTATGGGATCATTAACGGTCCTGGAAACTGGAGTTTAAAGGGTTATTCAGGAATTTGATATTGATGACCCATCTTCAGGATAGGTCATCAATATCAGATCTGTGGGGTTCCCTGTTTGAAGAGGCCAGTGAGCTTTGAGGTCTCCTCACAGCTTACTAAGCACAGCTCCGCACATTGTATAGTGGCTGTGCTTACAGTTACATAGTTAATACGGTTGAAAAAAGACATAAGTCCATCAAGTTCAACCAAGGGGACTTCCGGTTCCGGCGCCGCCATGTGAGGACGCAGTGCACGGAGCTCCTGCTTACCGCCGACCACCGCTTTCATTTTGCAGCGCAGGGCACTGATCTTCGGCCCTAGGAGACGTCCGACTGGCACCGCTTGCGTGGACCGAGGAACTGATGGACAGATATCTTCTCCGGAGCGGGCAGAAGTTTACAGGTGCGCAGATGGCAGCCTCACAGAGCGCGGCAAAAATGGCGGACTCTCAGCCACTGATTTTTCGGGAGGAGGGCTCCCAGAGTTCTCAGGGTGAGGGGTCCCCCCTGGGTGGCTCGGTCCCTTTAGACTATAAACAGCTAGCCATTGAAGTGGCAATGCGGATCATGCCGGATATCCAGAAAACGCTGGAAACGACAATAATGGCCTCTTTTAACTCCTTGAGGGAGGAGGTCAATCAAACCAGCGTGCAAGTGGGGGCCCTGGAGAAAGAGCTGCGTTCTTTACAGCAGCAAGCAGGGGACGCTGAATCCATGTTAAAAGCCCAACAGCAGTCCCTGGATTATTTGAGATTTAAAGTGGATGACCTGGAAAATAGGTCCCGCCGCAACAATCTGAGGTTGGTGGGGCTGCCTGAGTCCGTAACGCAACCAGACCTTTTGGATATATGTGAAAAGGACTTGCCGGAGGCCCTGGGCTTAAAGTTTTTCTGTCGGGTGGAGCGGGCCCACAGGATTGGCCCGGATAGGGGCGCTACTAAGCTCTCTAATAAGGAATCTCCACGAGGGGGGGATGGACGGCCTCGTCAAGTAATTTTTAAATTGCTGGACTTCAATGACAAGGTGGCCCTACTTCGCAGTTTTCGCAGGAGAAGGCACCAGATAACTATCAGAGGTCACAGAATCTTATTATTTGAGGACTTTTCGGCTGAGGTGGCGAAGAAGCGCAAGGCCTTTAGCCCAGTCTGTACTGCACTTTACCAAAGGGACATCAGGTTTCAACTTCTTTTCCCTGCGGTTCTAAAGATCCACAGAGCGCGCGGCGAAACTATTACCTTTAGATCCCCTTCTGAAGCAGAGGAGGCCTTGGATGCAATTGTGGATTCCGAGCCGCGAGATGTCCCCTTATCTCCTCAGCGGCCTAATCTGAAGGACTCATTGGGACCAGCTGTTCGCCGAGGGAATGACCGCTCGCAATCTGACCTGGATAGGCCCTCCAGAAGGGGGCGCTGATACTCCTCAAGTTGCTTTTTGTTCGGGACTTATTCCTGAGGGGTGGTATCTGTTAATGTTGCTCATTTTTCCTAGCTCATGGATATGTGTTTTCTGCTCCATGCGTCATGTTAGGGCCTTCTTTTGGTCAGTCGTACAGTTTGCCATTGTTTAGGCTAGGTATGCAGGGGCTCTGCCATGGTGGAAAAAAGGAAAGTCTATAACTAGATTAAGTGACGACTGATACCATCTAGTTGTAACCTGCTTAGCAGGATATTATTTGCTGCCACACACCTAGGCAGGGTTATTGTTGTATTTCTGTTGGTTTTGCTTTTTGTTTTTCCTCTCTCCCTCCCTCCTCTCTCCTTCCCTCTTCCCTTCTCCCTTGGCTTTCTCTGTCCGGGGATCCGGGCACACCAGAGCTGAAATGAAAATCATCTCCTGGAATGTCAAGGGGTTACGCTCCCCACAGAAACGGTCCAAAATTTTGCGCCACCTGAAGCGTCTTCGGCCTGACGTGGTTCTCCTGCAAGAGACGCACCTGGAGGACAAAGATTTTTTTCGTATGAAAAAGTTCTGGGTAGGTTCGGTATATGGATCCTCGGCCAGAGAACGCAAAGCTGGAGTACTCACATTACTGCATAGAAATTTCTCAGGGAAAATGCTTTCAGAATCTCATGATAGTGAGGGCAGGTGGCATAGGCTTTTAGTTGAGATTGGAGGGATATCTTATAGTATTCATAATGTTTATGCCCCAAATGACAATAACGCCCCCTTTTACGCTCTTCTGGAAAACAGATTGCTGGTAGATGGAACTCACAATAAAATTGTGGGTGGTGATTTTAATTCAGTCGCATCTGTTGTGGAAGACCGGAAGAGGGATGGGGGGCCGGGTGGAGTGCAAAGGCTCTCTGACAAGGTTATACCTCCCCTTCTAACCTCTACAGGGTTGTATGATACTTGGCGCTCTCTGCATCCTGATGACAGGGAATACACACATTTTTCGCATGCCCACAATGCATGGTCTCGTATTGACTACCTCTTCCTTCCCTTGCATATGTCATCTAGGGTGGTATCTGCCGAAATTCATGACCTGCTTATTTCTGATCACTCACCTGTCTCCATTTCTATGCAGGATTCTTACCCTAGAGGAACTGATTTTCTGTGGCGCTTTCCTTCTTTTCTGGCCAAAGATGACAACTTTAAAGATACGCTACAAGGTTGGTGGTGGGAGTTTCAGGGTGACAATCCTCGGGGTGCATCAGATGTTTCGAACCATTGGGAGACTGCTAAAGCAGTCCTGAGAGGTCGAATTCTCAGTTATGTTAGTAATTTGCGCAGGGTGGTGGCAAAACAATATCAAGAGGCTAGCGCGGCCCTTAGGCAGGCGTATACTCAATTCCTCAGGGTGGCTACCGCTCAGCACAAGGAGGCTTGGATAGCAGCTAGGAACACCTTCGAGGTATGGGTGGACAAAAGGGAGGAAATGTATAGGTCAGAATTCCAGACGGATCTGTTCAGATTTGGCAATAAGTCAGGCAAAATGCTGGCTAACCTAGCTCGGGGTAGGAGAGCTCCCACGGTCATAACAGCTCTGAGGGGGGAGGGGGGAGTGGTCCAAACCAATCCTAAATTGATAAATGATTTGCTGGGGACATACTATGAGCGTCTCTACAAGGACACTCCAGAGGACCCGGAGAAGGGTGCGCGCTTTCTATCTGGGGTCAAACTGCCGTCCCTGACTGAGGAACACTTGGGTTCTCTAAATGCGGAAATAACTGATGAGGAAGTACTCCGCATAATACGCTCCTTGCATAATGGAAAGGCGCCAGGCCCTGATGGATTCTCAGGGGAATTCTATAAAGTGCTTCAAGACAATCTTGCCCCCACGTTAACGGAATATTTCAATCACTTACTACACACAGGTAGCTTTCCTGCCCATGTAAATGTTGCCCACATCAAATTGATACTTAAACCTAACAAGGACCCACTAGATCCAGGCTCGTACCGCCCAATCTCACTTATTAACCAGGATTTAAAGATCTTGACGAAAATTTTGGCCGACAGGCTGAGCTTACTAATGCCTGCCCTGGTAGGTCCCTCCCAGGTAGGTTTCATTAAAGGGAGGTCGGGGGTGGCCAATATCAGGAAGGTATTGGCGACTTTGGATTGGGTGCGGCGCCGCCCTCAGCCAGCCTCGGCCCCTATTTTGTTGGCTTTGGATGCGGAAAAAGCCTTTGACTCCTTGCGGTGGGACTGGCTGGGGGTGGTGCTCGATAAATTCAGGATTTTCGGGGATATTCGCACTTTTCTGAAGGGTCTTTATTCCAGCCCAGCGGCGCGCATCCATACGGGTGGTTTCCTGTCTCAGATCTTTCCTCTTCAGAGAGGGACTAGACAGGGTTGTCCGCTTTCCCCACTCCTCTTTGACCTAGCCATAGAACCACTGGCTAGATTTTTAGAGGACTCTGACTTATACTCTGGTATCACGATTGGTAAGAAGGAGGTCAAATTAGCCCTGTATGCTGACGATCTTCTGATTTTCATGGACGCTCCTCAGCGACACCTAGGCCCCTTAATGGAGTTCCTGAGTTTTTTTGGGTCTTTCTCGGGCTATAAAATAAACTCGACCAAAAGCGAGATTCTGGAGCTACATGCCACTAACCCTCCGCAGATTTGGCAGGATGTGGGTTTCTCTCTCTCTGTGGTTAAAAAGTATGTCACTTACTTAGGGATCAAAATAGGGAAGCTCCCAGGGTCACTATACTCGCTAAATTACCCTCCCCTTATTGC
Organism: Bufo gargarizans; assembly: GCF_014858855.1. Taxonomy (NCBI): domain Eukaryota; kingdom Metazoa; phylum Chordata; class Amphibia; order Anura; family Bufonidae; genus Bufo; species Bufo gargarizans. Next base: position 14,685,030 of record NC_058090.1, on the reverse strand, counting down.
GAAAATACTATCAGAACTACAGAAGTGGCATTCCCTGCCCTTATCTCTGCTAGGAAGATGTCAGCTTATTAAAATGATGAGTTTCTCTAAGTTGCTCTACCCCCTCCAAACGCTTCCGATCCTACTGAAACACTCTGACGTCACTGCCCTAAACAAAGCGTTTACCACGTTTTTGTGGTCGGGCAGGCGCCCTCGTATCTCTCTCTCGAAGCTTATGCTATGGAAACCAGAAGGAGGGGTGAAATTCCCAAATGTACGGGGTTACAATTTAGCATGTCTTATGCGCCACATATCCGACTGGGTACATGATACCGATCTTTTCTCCAATAGGGAATTAGAACAAAACTTAGTAGCTCCTTGGAACTTGGTTTCGCGTCTTCACTCTAACATGGCCGCGTTGCCTGGGGATATTAAATCCTCGCTTTTATTGAGAGATACGATGGCAGCCTGGAAGGCGATTAGGAAGGCAATGGGTTTGCCTCATGCAATCTCAAAATGGTTACCGTTGTGGGGTCATCCAGAGTCTCCGCCAGGTACTAGTTTGAGGCCCCCGGAGCTGTGGGTATCTAGAGGTTTGACCAAGGTGGAGCATCTGATGCACCCGGGGGAAAAGCGCTGGCTGACTCCAAAGGAATTGAAGGAGAGATTCACCCTACCGGACTCCCATTTTCTGCAAATAATGCAGATTTTGGGTTTTTGCTCATGTAGACTGCGTGATCTGTCAAAGGAGGCGGCCTCAAATTCCTTTGACGAGATTCTTAGTTTCTCCCCCCAAACAGTTTCTCTCTCTAGGTTGTATAGGGCCCTCTCGGGCAATTTCACGAAAGCCAAAGCGTCTACACTTTTTAGGAAATGGGAGCTTGTCACCTTGGATGATGAGATTGGGGTGAAAATCCTGGAAGGTTGGAGTAAGGTACGTCAGTGTGTGATCAGTGAGACCTGGCGTGAAACTTTTTTTAGAATGATGCATCGAGCGATCTATGGTTTTAACTTCCCAGTCACGCCTCAGTTTCCGGACCGCATCACGCATTGTCCAAATTGCAAATTGGCGGCCACGGATTTCTGGCATGGCATGTGGACCTGTCCTGAGGTTGTAAAGTTTTGGGCTGTGGTGATTGCGTATGTCAAGACTACCTGGTCGGTGGAATTGCCTGCAGAATCCCAGATCCTGATTTTCCATTATATACGTCCAGAGACACCGACTAAGATACCGATTATAGTACACTCTGTCTTATTGGTAGCTAAAAGAGTACTGCTCCAGAGATGGCTCACGGATGCCATGCCAGACATTCCAGCGGTGGTTTCTGAACTGAGGACTCTATTGGGGTTTGAGAGGATTGAAGCATCTAGACACAAGGAAGGTTCGGCTTCCAAATTCTTCAATAAATGGCGTGCTTTTATTGAGGTGCATCTTAGTCCGACAGAGATTAGGGAATTGGTCAAACCATTTCAGTATACCTCGTGGTATCTTAAAGCATCTCTGGGTAATACCTTGGGACCCCTGGCAGTATAGTTCTGCCTCCCCCCCCCCCCTGTCTATCCCCTCCCATTTCTTTCCCTTTTTCTTCTTTTCTCTATTACTTTTGTTTTCACCTACTCGTTTAGTTAAAACTAAAAATGCAGTCAGATTTGTAAGTGCTGTACTCATGTTCCATGTGATACTGTGTTTGGCTCCCTGGCTTTCCCTGAAGGTCGTGGGGGGAAAGCATGTACAATGTATGTTGTCTGGATACATGACTTTTGTGTTATATTTCTTGTGATTCTGCTTTCAAATAAACAGAATTTAAAAAAAAAAAGTTCAACCAAGGGATAGATGGGGACGCGATTTCCAGAAGGCATTAATGTTGTTTACTTTTAAGAATTCATCTAAACCCTTTTTAACTCCTTCTACCCCAGGCCAGTTTTCGCCCTTCTGCTCAGGTCATTTTTTGCAAATCTGACATGTCACTTTATGTGGTAATAGCTTTGGAACACTTTTATTTATACAAGTCATTATGAGAATGTTTTCTCGTGACACATTGTACTTCATGATAGTTATAAATTTGAGTCAATATATTTCACCTTTATTTATGAAAAAATCCTAAAGTTACCTAAAATTTAGAGAAATTTGCAATTTTCAAAATTTCGATTTCTCCGCTTTTAAAACAGAAAGTGATACCTCATAAAATATTCATTACTTAACATTACCCATATGTCTACTTTATGTTGGCACCATTTTGTAAATGTCATTTTATTTTTTAAGACATTAGAAGGCCTAGAAGTTTAGAAGCAATTCTTTAAAAATTTTAAGAAAATTTCCAAAACCCACTTTTTAAGGACCAGTTCAGGTCTGAAGTCACTTTGTGGGGCTTACATAGTAGAAAACCCCCCTATTACAGAAACTACACCCCTCAAGCTACTCAAAACTGATTTTACACACTTTGTTAACCCTTTAGGTGTTCCACAAAAATTAAAGGAAAATGGAGATGGCATTTCTAAATTTCACTTTTTTAGCAGATTTTCCATTTTAATCCATTTTTTTCTTTAACACATCAAGGGTTAACAGACCAAACACAATATTTATTACCCTTATTCTGTGGTTTACAGAAACACCCCACAGGTGGTCGTAAACTGATGTAAGGGCACACGGCAGGGCGCAGAAGGAAAGGAATGCCATATGGTTTTTGGAAGGCATATTTTGCTGGACTGGTTTTTAGATGCCATGTCCAATTTGAAGCCCCCCTGATGCACCCTTACAGTAGAAACTCCCAAAAAGTGACCCCATTTTGGAAACTAGGGGATAAGGTGCCAGTTTTATTGGTACTATTTTAGGGTACATATGATTTTTAATTGCTCTAAATTACGTTTTTTGTGGGGCAAGGTAATCAATAAGTTGCTGTTTTGGCACTGTTTTTATTTTTTATAACATTCATCTGACAGGGTAGATCATGTGCTATTTTTATAGAGCAGGTTGTTAAGGACGCAATTATATCACGTATGTTTACTTTCTTTGTTTGTTTCAGTTTTACATAATAAAGCATTTTTGAAAAAAAAATATGTTTTTGTGTCTCCATTTTCTGAATGCCATATTTTTTTTATTTTTCTGTTGATCGTCTTGTGCAGGGGCTCGTTTTTTGCAGGAAGAGTTGACATTTTTATTGGTATCATTTTTGGGCACATATGATTTTTTTGATCATTCATTATTACACTTTATGGGGCAAGGTGACCAAAAATGTGTTGTTTTGGAACAGTTTTTATTTATTTATTTTTACAGCGTTCACCTGAAGGGTTAGGTCATGTGACATTTTTATAGAGCAGATCATTACGGACGTGGCAATACCTAATATGTATACAAACCGGATTCCAAAAAAGTTGGGACACTATACAAATCGTGAATAAAAACTGAATGCAATGATGTGGAGGTGCCAACTTCTAATATTTTATTCAGAATAGAACATAAATCACGGAACAAAGGTTCAAACTGAGAAAATTTACCATTTTAAAGGGAAAAATATGTTGAATCAGAATTTCATGGTGTCAACAAATCCCCAAAAAGTTGGGACAAGGCCATTTTCCCCGCTGTGTGGCATCTCCCCTTCTTCTTACAACACTCAACAGACGTCTGGGGACCGAGGAGACCAGTTTCTCAAGTTTAGAAATAGGAATGCTCTCCCGTTCTTGTCTAATACAGGCCTCTAACTGTTCAATCGTCTTGGGCCTTCTTTGTTGCACCTTCCTCTTTATGATGCGCCAAATGTTCTCTATAGGTGAAAGATCTGGACTGCAGACTGGCCATTTCAGTACCTGGATCCTTCTCCTACGCAGCCATGATGTTGTGATTGATGCAGAATGTGGTCTGGCATTATCTTGTTGAAAAATGCAGGGTCTTCCCTGAAAGAGGGATGGGAGCATATGTTGGATGGGAGGATGGGAGCATATGTTGTTCTAGAACCTGAATATATTTTTCTGCATTGATGGTGCCTTTCCAGACATGCAAGCTGCCCATGCCACACGCACTAATGCCACCCCATACCATCAGAGATGCAGGCTTCTGAACTGAGCGTTGATAACAACTTGGGTTGTCCTTGTCCTCTTTGGTCCGGATTACATGGCGTCCCAGATTTCCAAAAAGAACTTCGAATCGTGACTCGTCTGACCACAGAACAGTCTTCCATTTTGCCACACTCCATTTTAAATGATCCCTGGCCCAGTGAAAACGCCTGAGCTTGTGGATCTTGCTTAGAAATGGCTTCTTCTTTGCACTGTAGAGTTTCAGCTGGCAACGGTGGATGGCACGGTGGATTGTGTTCACTGACAATGGTTTCTGGAAGTATTCCTGAGCCCATTCTGTGATTTCCTTTACAGTAGCATTCCTGTTTGTGGCACAGTGTCGTTCAAGGGCCCGGAGATCACGGGCATCCAGTATGGTTTTACGGCCTTGACCCTTACGCACAGAGATTTTTCCAGATTCTCTGAATCTTCGGATGATGTTATGCACAGTTGATGATGATAGATGCAAAGTCTTTGCAATTTTTCTCTGGGTAACACCTTTCTGATATTGCTCCACTATCTTTCTGCGCAACGTTGTGGGAATTGGTGATCCTCTACCCATCTTGGCTTCTGAGAGACACTGCCACTCTGAGAAGCTCTTTTTATACCCAATCATGTTGCCAATTGACCTAATTAGTGTTAATTGGTCTTCCAGCTCTTCGTTATGCTCAAATTTACTTTTTCCAGCCTCTTATTGCTACTTGTCTCAACTTTTTGGGGATTTGTTGACACCGTGAAAATTTGAATCAACGTATTTTTCCTTTAAAATGATACATTTACTCGGATTAAACGTTTGATCTGTCATCTACGTTCTATTACAAATAAAATATTGACATTTGCCATCTCCACATCATTGCATTCAGTTTTTATTCACAATTTGTTTAGTGGCCCAACTTTTTGGGAATCCGGTTTGTACTTTTTCTTATTTATTTAAGTTTTACACAATAATAGAATTTTTTTAACCAAAAAAAAAATGTTTTAATGTCTCCATAGTCTGAGAGCCATAGCTTTTTTTATTTTTTCTCAAACAGTTGATCGGCGGGGGTCCCAGGTGTCGGACCCCCGCCGATCAGAAGCTGATGATCTATCCAGAGGACTTCCATGACTTAATAGTACGTCACATGTCGAGAAGGGGTTAAAACCGTCCACTGTTCCTGCTGTGACCATGTCCTGAGAAAGTCTATTCCACAGATTCCCAGTTCTTACAGTAAATAATCTTTGACGCTTCTGGAGACTGAACTTTTTCTTCTCTAGTCGAAGGCAGCGCCCCCTTGTCTTTTGAGGGCATTTTATATTAAACTGTTTTTCACTGTATTTTTTGTATGGCCCATTTATATATTTGTATAGGTTAATCATGTCTCCCCTTAGATGTCACTTCTTAACACTAAATAAATTCAATTCTATTAATCTTTCTTCATAAAGAAGCCCATATATGTCCCTTATCAGTTTAGTCGTTCTCCTCTGTACTCTCTCCATCTCCAGGGCATCCTTTCTATGGACAGGTGCCCAGAACTAAACTGCATATTCCAGATGAGGCAGCACAAACGCTTTGTAAAGTGGTAATATTACATCCCTGCCCTGCGAGTCCATGCCTCGTTTAATGCATGACAGTATCCTGGTGGCCTTAGAAGCAGCTAATTGACATTGTATGCTGCTATTTAATCTGCCATCTATAAGGACAACCAAATCCTTCTCTATAAGTGACTCTCCCAGTGTTACATCCCCTAGGACATATGAAGCACAGAGGTTATTACTACCAAGATGCAGAACTTTACATTTATCCACATTGAACCTCTTTTGCCAAGTTGATGCCCAATCACTCAGAGTGTTTAAGTCAGCTTGTAGTTTAAGGACATCTTCGATAGACTGCACAGTACTACACAGCTTAGTGTCATCTGCAAAAATAGAAATGGTGCTATTAATCTCGTCCTCGATATCATTAATAAATAAATTAAATAATAGAGGACCCAGCACCACTTATAACCTGGATCATTCTGAATAGGAATCATTGACCACAACTCTCTGGACACGGTCCTTCAGCCACTTTTCAATCCAATTACAGACTATACTTTCCAAGCCTATAGACCTTACTTTACCTATTAAACATCTATGAAGGACAGGATCAAAAGCCTTTGCAAAATCCAGAAACACTTGGTATTGCAGCTCAGCCCCATTCACGCGCCTGGGCCATGTGAGCGATGTACAATGATGTCACTGGCCTAGGAGAAGGCCTAAGTGCCCACAATGTGCTGCAGCCACTTCGAACTCCCGGGACTCTGGCTGGTCTGATATTGATGACCTCTCCTGAGGACAGTTAATCGATATCAAATTCCTGAATAACCCCTTTTAATGACATCTGATAAAGCTGCTATATGGGAAGACTCTTTTTATTTTATTTTTTAAACTGCATCAATGCAGAAGGCATGTGAACACAAATTATCCAAGGACCTTGACAAATCTGCCATCGTTTTATGACTGGTGGGGGTCCGATCTCAGACCACCACCGATCTCAAGAATCAAGAACCTACAGCACTCATTTAGCATTGCATCCCTCTCACTGTTTTTCCACCCACAACATCCCCAAGCCATCTTGTTGTGCAGAGAATTGCAGCACGATGCTGCCCCAGAGAATGGGGCCGACTGCAGTTTCCTACCCAGCTGGGTGGCCGAGCGCGCCGCTGAGCAGGGTAAAGATAGCACCAATAACTGGTCCCTACATTCTTAGGATCATGAGGGCCCCAGAGATCAGACTCCCACTGGTCACAGAGATGGCATATTCTTGCAGTATGCCGTCACTTTGTAAGATGTGTTTACCCCTTTAAGCACAGAAGAAATGAACTTTTGCACACAGTATACATATGCAGTTAGTGTAATTGACTACAAGTCCTCTTCCTAGATTGGATATTGAGTCAGTCAAAAATCTGCATATCAACCAAATACACCAAGACTGAAAAGATTTAGAAAATGGAGAGGAAGCTTAAAGGGGTTATCATGCTAAAGATAATGATGACCTATCCTCAGGATAGGTCATCATTATCACATCGGTTGGGGTCCAAGTCTCACAACCCCGCCAATAAGCTTTTACAGGGAGCTGCCATATTGATAGGTCATCAATATTAATTACCAGATAACCCCTTTAAAGAAACAGAGAAGTATAAAAAGTAATCTTCAGTGATGTACGTGGTGTCTGATAAATGACAGATGATCCATTTAGTAGTTAATAATTATCAGTTTCTCTCTTCTTTAGGCCCCTTTCACATGAGCATTACAGATTGTATCAGCGTGCGTTCAGCGAAACTTGCACCAGTTTGCAAGCAAGTTCAGTCAGTTTTGTCTGCAGTTGTATTCATTTTTTTCTGCACGGGTGCAATCAGTTTTGATGCGTTTTTACGAGCGTGAAAAACCCGTTAGTGAAAAACACATTGCATCCGGATGCAATGCTTTTTTCACGGAGGCCCCATTCACTTCAATGGGTCCAGGGCTGTGTGAAAAATGCAGAATATAGAACATGCTGCAATTCTCACACAACGCAGAAATGATGCAGGAGAAACAACGCTGATGTACACAGACCTATTGAAATGAATAGGCCAGGATTCAGTGCGGACACTATGCATTCACTTTACGCATTGCAACCACACGGAAAACTCCCTCATGTGAAAAGGGCCTTAGGGATTTATAGGTGTTATTCAGACTTTAGTAAGTGATGGCCTATGCTGAGGATAATAGGTGACCATTTACTAAAGGCTGGACAACCCCTTTAAGGCCTCATGCACACGACCGTTGTGTGTTTTGTGGTCTGCAAATTGTGGATCCGCAAAACACGGATGGCGTCCGTGTGCGCTCCGCAATTTGCAGAAAGGCACGGACAGCCATTAATATAACTGCCTATTCTTCTCCGAAAAAAAGGACAAGAATAGGCCAGGTTATATTTTTTTTGCGGACCACGGAACGGAGCAACGGATGCGGACAGGACACAGAGTGCTGTCCACATCTTTTGCAGCCCTATTTAAGTGAATGGGTCCACATCTAAGCCGCAAATACTGCGACTCGGATGTGGACCAAAACAAAGGTCATGTGCATGAGGCCTAATACTGTATTGCTTGTGGATATTCTATGACAATGTGACATTAAAAAAATAATGTCATCGCTGGATTTTCCCACCTGTCTTCCGGCTCGATTGATCTCCATGATCTAAGGTCTCCACCGGAGCTTACGTACTTTCAAAATGTAATTCGGTTTCCATCCCAGAAGGGCATACAGACAGCAAATCCGAACTTGTCAGCATTTCCTCTGTTAAAATAAAATGAGATCTCTATGTCATCGCTGTGTACAATGTTTTACAATGCATGAATCCAAAAGCAAACACAGAAACTAATTATGATCCTATGGGGGCTGTTAACAAGAGCCAACATTTAACCTATTCATACAAAGAACACAAATGCTTTGGGCTTTATTGCCTTTGCGTACGTTTCCTCTGTAGAGTTAAGTGGTAAACGGCCTTTAAATCCCAGGAAATTTATTATTTGCATCTGCAAATATACGGTAAATAAGTCATTTCTATGTAACATTCTTTTAGTGTCCTCACAATTTTTTTTTGTAATGAAAAGCAATACCACAAAACAAAAATATACTCCGGAAAACCAGCACCGCAGCTGTACATAAAGCATCTGATTCCGGCCTGACTCCGAGACAACACTCCTGACTCCTAACTGAAAACAGATTTTAAGCATGAATAGTCCTAAACTAATTGAAATCTTAGTAAAACTACACACCTGTGTTTGCACATCCCTCCCCTGTACGCCTTGTCTTATAGCCAAGTCGCATTTGTTAGTTTCTATCAAAAGATGTTTGTGTCGTACTGTTAAAGTGCACCTGTTCACAAGAACACTGCGGATGAGAGCTATACGTGTGCATTACTGGGAATGCAGCCTCCTCCTTTACTACTTGCTAGCTCTGTATTTACAAGGGACGCGCTAGAACTGAGCAGCAAATATTCAATTTACCAAGTACCAATAATTTTCCTTCAGAGAGAACTGGCCTTCAGGATAATTTCCCCAAAGAGGCTGAATGGCCCTTCAACAGAAAGGACTATTGTCGTCTGCAATACGGACAAGCCACATGGATCCTCGAAACATACGGATGTGTGCACGGTGCCATAGAAATTAATGCGTTAGTGTGCTATCGGCAGATAGGCGGACAGCACAGAAATGAAAAATACAGTCATGAACATGAGGCCTAAAGCAAGGCGCTGCCGATTTTGTAATTGCAAAAAATTCTGAAACATTATAAGGGAACAGACACACAGTCAGGTTTCGGCATGCAGTTTTGGAAGTCAAAACCAGGAGTGAATGTAAAAAAAAAAGAGAAGTCAGATCTGTCCTTTATATTTTCTCCCCTCTTATGATCCGCTCCTGATTTTGGCTTCAAAAACTGCCAGCAGAAACCTGACCGTGTGAACGTACCCTAAACCTCTTTACATTGAAAACATAATCAAGTGCAGATGAAGGATTATCAGCACTGAACCCCGGTGCATAAACCATACTAATAAGTATAATTACAGCTTGCCGGAGGTCTGGATGGGAAGTATTTTATTATTAGAACTGAAGGAAGGTCAGTGACACTGCAGGCAGAGGCAGTGTCTGTGGTCATGGACTCGAGACACAGATCTGCACATTTTAGTCTATTTATGATCTTAAAGGTTATCTGCCACCAGCGACCTCCCTATCCAACGGTTAGACACATTGCTGTGTTTCCATGATTAAAATTCTGTTTTTTACTTTTGTTGATCTGAGGCTCTGTTTTGCCTGGCCCTGTCAATCAAAGCAGCGAGGGAGCGGCTGGCCACAGAAAGGAGCGGAGCTTAGGTGCAACAAGTGCAATGGTGACACCCTCATTGCAACAATGGCCTAATTTGCATACTAAGAAATCCTACCCTATCTCAGGAACGGAGTCTCTGAAGAACAGAAGAAAAACAGCGTTTTAATCAGGTGAACCTCATCTATGCAAACTGTTTGATTGGGAGGTTGCTGGTGACAGATTCCCTAAAACAGAACTATTTTCCATGGTCTCTATTACACCCACCGAACAGACCCTGAAAGCGCCAAACAGTTCAGGAAATAACTGTTGGCTATACAGCAGAGCCACATGACAAATTACCTTGCAGCTTAGATGTCTGACTTACGTCTTATGAGCCCCTGACCAGTTGAGAGGTCGGCAAGAGTGCAATTTCACCTACCAGTGGGTTCAGGATCAATGTTTGCCTCATTTACTATTTGCACTTTTGTGGAATCTCAGACCATTGCAGCCATCCAGATACATTTTGCTGTATCTACCTATGCACATATAACATTCAGTACACTAAATATTCATACCTGGTATTGTTCTCCATAGGTCCTCAAGGCTCTTTATGAATGTTGTGTTGATGTCAAGATGACACAATTCTGCTATATCTCCTTGTGAAGTCATATCTGCAATTTAAAGTGACAAAAAGGTCAGTAACACAAAACGCATTTCAACTTATCAACAATATTTGTGACAGACTTGATGAATGAAAATACAAAGCACATTAGCTGTATGGAGCGAAGAGCTAGAAAACAACCATGCTGAATCATCTGACCAGCAACCCTCCTCAGCCAATGATCATATCCAGTTCACTTTCCCAAAGCTCCCCCCAAGTCCAGTAGTTTAGAACTTATCGCCGGACTGCCGACACCTGCAATATTAACCTGGCTCTTCTGCCCTGCGGTCAGCGAGAATGGCAGGACTTCTGAAGTGCTTTACAAACATTACATTACTATTTCCCTTGTATGTACACCACAGAGGACTGGGAAGCTGTGGTCAGTACTGGATTCTCCAACACTCAACCACCTGTCCGGCATCCAAAACCAACCAAAAAAGGCAAGTGGAAAAACAGTCAAAAGCAAACTAACATTAGCAGAAGGTAGGAGTCTGATTAACTCTTGTAGCAGTACAAACCATAAAACGTATAATAACCAATAACTACAATCAAACACTAAGCTCCACAATGTCTGTGCTGATATATCTATGGTGGCACTGGCTAGCAGCTGAAAAGCTATTTCAGCCACATATGCCCAAAATGAATCTATTTCTTGTCTATGACTTAAAGGGGTTCTCTCAGTTCAGCAAATTGCATTTATCATGCACAGAAAGTTAATACAGTCCTGATCAAAAGTTTAAGACCACTTGAAAAATTGTAAAAAATCATATTTTACATTGTTGGATCTTAACAAGGTTCCAAGCAGAGCTTCAACATGCAACAAGAAGAAATGGGAGTGAGACAAAACATTTTTTGAGCATTCAATTAATTGAAAATAACGATTAAACTGAAACAGGCTGGTTTTCAGCTGATCTAAATTTATGGACCACATGCCTTTAAAAGACCAAATCTGTGCAAAGATGTGGATTCATTGTCATTGTCTGTCAGGTAGTCACACGTTGTGATGGCAAAGGCAAAAAAACTCTCCCTTTTTGAACGTGGTCGACAGGGGCGACCCCATATGGAACCTTTCCCTGTATTGGGGCCTAATGCCTACTCGTACCCCATTTATAAAGCCCTACATGCCATGTTTCATCCCGAATTACCGGAACTACTCAGGGGACTTCAATGAACTTTCAGGGAATATAGAATCGACTGAAGGTCGGTTCCCCGTCGTATTCACTGTATGGACTATCAGTGGCAAACGTCGATACTAGGTGTAGGGAAGTGTCCCCTGTACACCTATGTCTCGCTGCAATTTGTGGTGGTTTGGGAGAGCCACATTCCCAAAAAGTTCATTGAAGTCCCCTGAGGAGTTCCGGTAATTCAGGATGAAACATGGCATGTAGGGCTTTATAAATAGGGTACGAGTAGGCATTAGGCCCCAATACAGGGAAAAGTTCCGTATGGGGTCGCCCCTGTCGGGGCAGGTACTCTGTGTTTGTTAGGCAGGATACCTGTTTAGCCCCCTACCCTTTACATAGGTAGGGCCTTGTTCTAGGGTACAACAGAAGAACAAACAAACGCCTTGACTACAAGAGTGCCGGTCACCAGTGTCCTTCTGCCACTCTACAAAAGGACCATCACGCCACCGGGTGTAGATCTCTCTACTGGATGTGGTAAGATCCACCCTTTTTTCTTTTTCCATTTATCCTGTGGAATAAGTAAGTGGCGTTTTTATCTAATTGCGTTTTTGTCTCACAACAATGTGGTGTATTCTATACCTATTTTAAACAATACATAGTAAAAGTCACATAATTTCTGGACAATTTGTTTGGGTTGTGACATTATACCTCTACATGCTCAACTAGTGTGGAAGGTATAACAAATATTTGAAAAAAAATATTTTTGGGCCATTTTTCAAGTGGTCCTAAACTTTTGATCAAGGCAGTTATTAATGTATTGTGATAATCCATATTGCTTCTTTTTCTGGCTTGATTCATTTCCCCCATCACATTATACAGGGCTCCTTTCCATGGTTAGAATCATCCTACAATACATCAGCAGTGGTCGTGCTTGCACACTATAGGAAAAAGTGCCGGCCTATCTGGTGGCTGGGACCCTGGGAGGTTGCATAGGCATGCATGCACAGCAGCTCCTGCCTCAGCCATCTCGTATCTGCGCTGCAATGAGCCGTGTATAATGTGATGGAAAAATGATTCAAGCCAGCAAAGGAGGCAATATAGACAATCACAATACATTAGTAAGTGCCTTGTATTAACTTTCTCTAAGTGATAAATGCCATGTGCTGAAGTAACAACCCCTTTAACACCTCAGCAAAACTAATACACTTTGCAGGGCCCAATACTGGGCCTAAAGGGGTGTAGCATGAGGCTAGGGTTCTCACTCCGCTGCTCTTTTACCCACCATCCTCTCAGTCATTCACTGGGCATAAAACACTGCATCAGTGTTGTCTGGACCGTTCCTGCAAGCGTGGTAAAAGTAATCGCCGCCAATATCATTTTTGAGAAGTTACTGACTCAAAAGTAGCAAGTCAAAATTAGAGGTGGAAACAATAGTACAAATGATCCAATGATAGGCCATTGATTAATCCTCCTGATTACATTTAAGTATCAGCTAATCAATGGCCACAGTGGTCACCCACCTCAGCCAGTTATTGGCTGCAGAGGAGCATGTGACCACGCCCATACACCCCTCTCATGTAAACAGTCCAGGGACAGGAACATGGACATGTGGGAGCCAGCATGAAGGACCGAAGCGGCGGGGATCAGGAAAGTATGAATCTTCTATTTACAGAGGCAGGCTGCGGGCATTAGATAAAAATCTTTATTCCCAGAGAACCTCTTCAAGACATTCTGACCCTTCTTAGAAATGTTTTAGTGGCTGGGTAATCCCTTTAACCCTAAACATATATTCTGATAATGAATACATACTGGAACATTAGTATGATGAAAAGGAATCTGTCACTGCCCGCGTGCCCTATTAAATGCAGTATTACATGACTAGTACTAGTTATATGTCCATGCTCACCCCATTCGTCCGCCGTGCACCCAGAAATCAATGCTGGCATATATTGAGAGCTCTCATCCTGGAGTCCTCTCCATTATATGCCCACGCTCATGAGCCCTCATCACATTTCAGAGCCGATTTGCAGGCGCAGGACAGGGGAATGAGCGGAGAGTATGAACATATAGGTAGTGATCTGAAGTCGGGGGCAGCAACGCTATTCATGTTGTACTGCACTTAACAGGGTTTGGGGGGAGGTGATAAGACTCCCTTTAAGGGCATACATTATTTGAGCACGAGTCCCCCTTGATAAGCTGACCATATAATGTCCTAACTACTAGGACCCTTAAAAGGGGTTTCTGACATTTTAAGGCCTCATGCACACGACCATTGTTCTGGTCCGCATCAGATCCGCAGTTTTTGCGGCTCGGGTGTAGATCCATTCACTTCAATGGTGTCGCAAAAGATGAGGACAGCACTCCGTGTGCTGTCCGCATCTGTTGCTCCGTAAAAAATATATAACATGTCCTATTCCTGTCCGTTTTGCGGACAAGAATAGGCATTTCTACAATGGGCCGCCTGTTCCGTTCCGCAAATTAAGGAAGGCACACGGGCGGCTTTCGTGTTTTGTGGATCTGCAATTTGCGGACCGCAAAAAAGGAAACTGGTCGTGTGCATGAGGCCTAATACAGTATTAAAATGTCCAAAAACCCCTTTAAGAGATCAGCTGCAATATATGAGGAAACCACGTGTTTCGCTCCCCTGCAGCGCCACCACAGGACAAATGAAGCATTACACAATTTCTACTTAAGTCAATGGGCTCTCCATGTAATGCAAGGATAAATTAGATCTTCCAAAGTGAAAAGCACTTCTTGTAGCTGCACTTCTCCGCAGTCAATGGATGAGGGTCCTGAATAGGGGCACTCATTTTGTAATTTTAAAAAGGGTTTTTCAAATTAGAAAACCCATTTTTATTTAAAATTTTAGATTCAAGAGTAGAAATGATTAAAGAAAAAAAAAAAGAAAAAAACATTTACAGCCTCTGATTTAAAGAGTATTTACAGATGTAATTGGCAGAAGTTGGACACCATGCTTGCCGATGCCCTATTTCCTCCACTGCAGAGAATGAGCAGGGTTTGAGGATATTAAGCTAACAGGCAATTATCTCAGAAGCTGGGGTTATCGGACTTGTGCAGATCAGTTGAAATGTATGTAATTGCTCTGTCAAACAGCTGAAAAGCACTCGGCTTTTAGCTTATTGCCACTTTAAAATGAAATTCTTTCTGCAGAATGATTATGCCTGATATTCAAGGCATCAAAGCCGAGGCAGCAGGTCACCAGTGCCTTAGGCAAGACAGCTAACCTTTAAAGTGAAGAATGAGCAGGGGTAGGAGGGTGAGTGGCTGGCCTGATAAAGAGGAGAAAAATAGTTGTTTTTTTATAACGTCTGTGGAACTATTATAGTCAGGTATTTCTTCATCACAAGTTCCCAGAACAAGTCATAGTTTATGTCTAATTTTCAAAATACTGACAGGTACAATCATCCCAAAAATCCTCTGCAAGTTAATTTTGCTATAATAGGGAGGAAATACGATATTTAATGTGGTAAATTCAAAGTAATGAGCTGTTTCTAACGTTGTTTGGAGGATTTATTTTGGTTTCGTGTTTAGACCTCGGACTCTCGGATTATCTTATTTTATGGAAATAATAGATGATTTAACAAATTAATATGGTTTAATTACCATTCACTTGGGAAAGATTACTCAGTGTGCTCATTGTAGTCCTCGGGAAGGTTTTGCTCTTTGTGTCAGGGATCAAAAGCAATTAGTAAGTAGTGACCAAAAACATTCACTTTCTAAGACAGTAATCAGTAACTGATTACAATTAACGCTGGTAAGTGGGTCAGAGGAATGTCTATGAAGAGACCTAGTGGTCTCTTGGCTTTATCAACATTTGGGGTCAGAAGTTTCATGTCACCGTTTCCCTCTTCCTGCCTCTTCGTCTGACTCTTGTCTTTTGCCCTCTACAGGAAAGATTCCACCAACAGCACACACAGCTTTACTTCTAAAGCCAACACATTTTAAATTACACCAACTATTCTAGTATTTAAATATTCTACAGTTTTCAAACTAGCACCTGGTTCTGAAAACTTTTGAAATTGCATTTAATTAAAAATTTGGGATAGCTACTAAGTTATTCAATAAAATGTATCTGTATAGCGCCACTTAATTTCTTTGACCTGCTCATTAAGAAGGCCGGACATGCTCAGTTTCATCTTTCAACTGCCTCCTGAGTTGTGATAGGTAGAGCATGGACACGCCTCCTTAGCTGCAGCAGAAAAAACACTCCCCTTGAGCTGTCAGCTTGATATAAATGTAGCAGAGCAATAAATTGGGAGATCTCTGGATCCATGTGAGGTACAGGGCTGGTTCAAGCTTTGTTAGAAAGATGCTGTCATGTGCTATATGATGTTTGATTTTCATATTTTTTTTTAATTATTAATGGGATAACCCCTTTAATGATCAGGGGTCACTAGATATATTCATGATTATAGTCAGTCATCTACTGTCTATGGAATGGCTTAAGTTACCATAGGTTGATACCACCCAATCGGGCCAATTTTGGCAATGTCAGGCAACAGTCTTATGTACTGTATTTTTCACTCTATAGGAAGCATCGGACCATAAGAGGCACCTAGGTTTTAGAGGAGGAAAATAAGAAAAACATTTTTTTTTCATCACACCCACAGTCCTTATAAGACCCCAATCTTCCATCAGACCTCAGATCAGACATAAAACAAATAAAGGAACTTACCTCTCCTGCTCCAGAAGGTGCTGCCACTCTGGAGATCCAACGCGCTCTTCCTGCAGCACTGCACTGTGACCTGGCGTTGCACAGCGTCAGGTCATAGTGCACACTTTTATGTACCACGTACTGGCATTGTATGCAGTCAGCACACAGCGTGGCGCTGGCAGAAGACTAGGGAGTGGTTAGTAGAGCCAGAACCAGGAGCCAGCACCGCACCCTGATCCTACTGTGGACTAATAAGTGCTTCTATAATGAATGAGCTTATTAGTATTCACTTAAAAAGACACACTGACCTTTCCCCACCACTTTTGGGGGAATAAAGTGTGTCTTATGGAGCAAAAAATACAGTATTTAGGAGCAATTAGCCAACCCTGGTAAAACGCTCTATAGAGGACAGGGAATACTAATTGTTGTAGCTGGATTGTTTCCAATGAGATAGGTCATCAGCACCATACCCACCTTTCTCTTCTGCCGACAAAACTTAAAAACATGCCTACCTAAGAGTTATCTATCGACGATTGGAACAACTGAACACATCTTATATCAATAGCTAGCATTGGCGCAAGACCTCAAGCACACAACTGTATTTGTCACCTGTGTACTATCTATATTTTGTTGCCGATAGCACGCTAACCCACTCATTTCTATGTGACCATGTGACCATGCACACATCCATATTTTTTGTGGATAAGTGTGACTATTCTGCAAATTAAAGAACATGTCTTATTCTGGTCTGCATTGCGGATGAGAAAAATGCACAGTGTATAGAGAGACTGAAATACAGACACAGGAATGTGCATGAGGCTTTCCAGTAATTCATCCACAAATATAATTTTCGCTACATAAAACAATGAAAGTGGTCTTCTGAGAGTTGGATAGGTCATCAATACCAGATTGGAAGTGGTCCGGCTCCCAGCACTCCCGCCAATCAGCTGTTTGAGGAGGCCTCGGTCTCTTCACAGATTACCAAGCACAGCGCCATACATTGTATAGTGGCTGTGCTTGGAATTGCAACCCAGCCCGAATCACTTGATTGAGCGAGAAATGTGAGGTCACTGGCCTAAGAAGAGGCCGCAGCGCTTACCGGAGCACCACGGTCTCTTCAGACAGCTGAACCTGATATCGATGACCTGTCTTCAGAACAGGCCATAAATATCAAAATCACAGAAAAGCCCTTTAATTTAAGAACTGAAGACAGAAGAGGTGACGGCTCCTCTTTAAATGAAGATAAGAATATTTCTGACGCATTTTACTGTCACTTGTTACAAAAAGATGGCAGAATCAGGTTCTGAAAATTAATCATTCTTATCTAACTGGGTAGATATTTTTTTGTATACCATAAGACTATCAGCAGGTACCAGGATAGGAAATGTAAAGTGAACTGCAGCAATAAACCCTAAAGTAAAGGAACCTCAGTCATTTTCTGTTTTGTGGTGTCAGATCCTCATCAAAGTGGTTGGGAGGTCCGTACATTATTTGCATACACACATTAGGATCATTAGAGTAACAATGCTAAAAGGGTCTAAACAAAACCCTGCAAATTTCATGCAGAATTCCTAGACTAAACATTTGCTGTGACAAACAAACACCGCCGTCCACCCACGAATGTAAACTAATAAAGACAGGAGCCGCCGCAGCTCTTCTTGTATGCACTTTAATAAGGAATTAATTGAACAGGAAGGGGTCAGGTTAGGAATTTGCTCAGGAGACGCTGTCAGACAGGGATGCATCACATGCTGCTTCTGTACTTCAGCTCCTATGGAGCAAGCTAAACGGATGCGATTCATGGTCAATGGTCCAATGGGGACGTTGCTAGCTATCAGTGCAACAGACCCTCAACTGTTGCTGTTACAACCAGGGTGTCTTTACAAGTGGGGGAAAAATCCACCAGAAAATCTGCAGGTGTGTATTCCTCTGCATATTTTTACATGCAGATTTTGTTGCAGATTTCTGTGCAGATTACATTCCCCAATTGAAACAAATGGAAACATTCTGCTTCAGAAAATCTGTAACATCATTATTTAAGCAGTAGAATTTTATTCCGCAACAGAACACAGCGTAGGGATTGACAATTTTCAACGCCATAGGGTAACATAGGGGGAAGTCATGTAAAGGCACCCCGAGTCTCTATAAAGTGACACAGCGGCACACTAAAATTATGTTGCAACCGCAATCTCGCTGCAAAATTAAAAAAAGTCTTGCTGCAAAGTACCAGGCTGGATTTAAAGTTATCATCCTAATTACGGCCATTCAAAAAAAGACAGTTGCCGAGGCTCACCTGGTCCCAAGTTGCAATGGAAGCACAGACATTCGCCAGGAACTCAGCGATGATAGAAATATAAATGAAGGAGGGAATCCAGCTTCCAAACAACGTATAGATGCTTTGTTGAAAGGGTGCTAAAATCCAGACATG
Source organism: Bufo gargarizans (assembly GCF_014858855.1). Taxonomy (NCBI): domain Eukaryota; kingdom Metazoa; phylum Chordata; class Amphibia; order Anura; family Bufonidae; genus Bufo; species Bufo gargarizans. The sequence continues at coordinate 14,666,317 of NC_058090.1, read as the reverse complement.
TACATCAGGTCTATGCTTTTCAGATCACAAAATGCAGATCCTTACTCATGACATGAGTAAGGATCGGCATTTTCTGATCTGAAACGCGTAGACCTGATGTACATGTCTGGATTTTAGCACCCTTTTAATAAAGCATCTATACGTTGTTTGGAAGCTGGATTCCCTCCTTCATTTATAATTACGGCCATTAGCGTGCCTGTATAGAAAGCAGTGAGGATGAACCGCTGCCAGACACTGCTGGCACCATTTATCTTGGCCGAAAAACAATAGGTTCAGAAGTGAAAACTCAGAACTGCACCCCCCAAAGAGGGGTCGCCCATGAGTTTCTGGTCATCCCCATTAGACTGGACATGAAGCACACATACTGGGCATTACAAGATCATTCACACTACCCAGGAAGACCTGCAGTATTGTAACTGTGAGCGCCAAACATAACTACACTACAGTGTAAAAAAAACACATGTCCGTTTCTGAGGTGACCTTATAAACCCGCATGTTAAAAAGATTTTTTTTATTTTTTTTGGAAAATCAAACATCACAAAACAAATTAGTCCTCGGGGAAAGCTAAGTTCAATCTCTTTTAAACAATTTATTTAAGCTCTGTACAATTAAAAAGGCCCTTTCTGAAGGGAGCTACAAAAGCAGCATGAAGTCTTGTTGCCTTAGCCTGAGGCTCTGATCTGGTCCCTCCACCTGCACTCTCCGGGAAGTTGTGGCTTGGCAAACTTTCCACTGTTGAGATTTTACGGGTTTTGACTAAGCCCCCTCCCTCCTATCCCCTTCACCATTTTCCCTTTCTAAGCACTACAGCAATTTCAATAATTAAAAGTCAAACCTTTAATATTAAGGGGGGTGGGATACTCGGATGCACTAACACACAGCTCTAAAATGACTGATTATTTCAACGTGAAGGAGGAAAATAAATACATAAAAAAAAAAATCTTATTAAAATATTATATATATATATTTATTTTAAAAAAATATGATTTGTTTTGTTCGCCGGTGAAGATGGAGCCACAGATGAACACATCTGTCAATTGTAAATACAGTACTTGTCAAGTGTGTCTGCGTTTTTTGTGTGTTTTAACCTTCAAAAGACTTTGGGAAGCTTTGATGTTTTAAAAGAAATTATTTTGCAAATTTCTCTCTGCCTACAGTCCGGCCTGTAGACTCTACAAAATTAAAGCAGGAGGGTGGGAGGTAAGCTTTGCTGCATTAGCATAACAACTCAGGTGCTTCCAAGAGTCTTTTCAGATGAATTAAGGAGGGGGGGGGGGCTCACCTAACAGAGGTCAGCAGCTCAGTCCCTCCAGAATGGCCTATGCTTTCCACTTATTTAGGGAGATCGATTTAGACACACAGCCAATAAATATTAACACTATAAAAAGTTATTTTTAGAAAAAAATACTCTATTCCCATATAAATTCATCCTAATGTACATTTATAAACAACTATACAAAGAAGTAGCTTATGTTTTTCATTTTTTTTTCTTTTTTTTAAATAATGACTTATTTTATTTTTTTTCTTTTAATATGTCGTTATAAATATATTTTGTCAAAATATATGATCATATTGTCAAAACAATTTTGCACATAAAAGACATAAATAAGGTCAAGGTGAAAGTTCGTTTTTTTTTTTTTTAGAGCAGTCCATCTGATAACAGTCTGTGTTCTGAGGCTAACGGCATCCGCACCCCTCTACCACCATCTCCTGATAGTTTTTAAGGACAACTTTGTCATACTCATCCAAGTAGAGCATGGAGATGGCGCTCAGTTCTGTGGGAACACAGCATGCTTTGGGAATGCTTGAGTTTACAGAGTTAACCAGAGTCTGTACAATGGCATGGTTGGTGGAGTTCAGGTGGTCAGCCAGGGGAAATGGGCAATCACCGTGGCAATAAAAAGCCTGATATCCAGGAGGCGCCACAATCCAATCATTCCAGCCCACGTCGCTGAAATCCACGTACAGAGAATGCCTCCGGCAATTTTTGTTTTTTTTCCGGGCTCTCTGCTGTTTAGGACTTCTTTTAGACCTCCTGGTCAGTGCATGTCCCCTGCCATCATGGCTAAATGTGATTAGAAGCGGCCTCATCTGTGACCATTCTGCATTCTCTTGAGGTAATAATGATCGGCTAATCCTGACATGCTTCCCCTGATAGGTTTTAGTCTGGTTGAGATGAATGACCTCAACAGCAAGCCCATGGTTAATTTCCTTGTCTTGGGTCCACCTCATAATTGCTGGGCTTACATCAAAACTTTCCCACCGAGTCACATTGTGATGGATTAGTCTGGTGTCCAGTAGCCTAGTAATCATCTGTCCATTTGCTGTCAGAGGCTTCATGACTTCATATATATTTATTCTGTGAAAGCCTTCCTCCCATGCTGGGCCATGTTCAATTTGTTCTCTATAAAGTCTTAGCTCGGCTGAAGAAATCATCTCATTCTCAGGAATGCTGCTGAGATTGAAGTAAAAGCGGATGCCGGCGTTTTCTGCCGTGTTCTCCAAATGTTCTAGCAAAAATAAAATGAAAGAGGAGAGTGAATACTTGCAGAATATACCTTAGGACAACTGATCTACACATGTAGGCTCGCTGCTAGCATGGACTCAAGAAAACATTGCTTAACGCTCAGGAGAAGGACGCTGCCATGTTTTTTTGTAGATGTTTAGCCCTTTGTGATGCACACACCGTGCAAGACCTTCCAGTTCCATGTACAAAATCACTTGGCAGCTGAGATCACATACAGGGTCTTTTTTTTTTAACCTGAAGTGTATTGCTTGGGATATCCAGCGATTCTGAAAACATAGAGCATGCCTTGTTGATCATATTACAGAAGGGGGGAAAAGCAAATTCCAGCACAGTAATGATGCTGTGGATTAATAACTAAGATTTACTTTGGGAGAGAAACATCCGCTAGGAAACATTTGGGTCAGATTACAAGGCTTCATTGAACAAATCTTACAAACACACGGCTGTAGCGTTAAATACACTAAGTGTATTTTAAGTATTAAAACTAGTGGAAAAAACAGGGAGCTACGCCTTTGCCTTTGATGAGTGGGGATACATAAAGTGGCTTGTAAAATGCTCAAATGGACCCGTGTCATACATTTAAGGCATTTAGGTTGCCTCAATGTGCCATTTGTAGAACATGCAATCAGCTTGTTTTCTGTCCCAAGTTGAGAATCGATCCCGAACATATACTGTGATACAGATTATCATTACCTCCCGGGCTATGGGAAGGCAGCAAGGAGATGTAGGATTTAGTTTTATTGCCCTAGAAAAGGCTTGTGCAACCTGCAGCGCTCCAGTTATTGTGGAATTACAAGTCCCAGAGGACAGAATGTGACTTGTTGTTCCTCAAGAGCTGAGCGGTGGCAGCTTGCCTACCCCTAGAAATACTATCCACAATACATTTCTCTGAATGTGTAATTACCGAACATGGAATATGGCCTCCTTTCTATAATACCAGTGAATGAGCATTCAGCGTTGCAGTGGCACCCTGCACATAATAAGCTTAACTGGCTTAGAAGAACATTAATGTATATACTTTGGATTTTTCTGTTCTCCCGGGCACAGGTGTTTTATTTTCTTTCCAGACTGGCTTGGCACTACCCTGGCCAAAGTACTTTGCAGTTCTGTAGAAAGAGCTTTTTTTTTGCAGTTTTTTTTGGAATGCAATACAGATTCTTCTGTTTAACATAATGCATTACACTCCCCCAGATATAGTAAGGCTGCGTTTTCACATTTGAAGCCACAGCCAGGAAGGAATCATAAACCAAAGACACATCTACAGGAAAGGATCCTCTTTTAAATCCATTCCTGACTTTGGCTTCAAAAACTGCATAAAAAAAACAACTAAACATGTAAACCCAGTCCAAGGACTGCTACAGGCTCGGGGTGTACTTCTGCCCTGTAACCACCTGATCATTCAATGTATGTGGAAGATACAATGATAACAAAGGGGGCCCAGGAGAGCCAGTTCTGGGACCACAATAACACATCTTCAATAAGTAACTGGATGAACTTGATTGCTCCTTGGCCTTTTTACAGCCTTCAGCCTTTTTCCTAATAACTATGTAAGTAGAGGGTTCAGTAAAAGATTAGGGTGAATAAACAGGTGGAAAGATGTTCCATGGTTAATTTACAAAGTTAAATTAACACCACTGTGCAAATGTACAATGGAAATTAAGGGGGGGTGGTCGGCAATTGTGTACAAACAGGAGACAATGGAAGGTGTTACCAAGATGTTACATTAGAATAGGTAACAACATGGGATTATTACTGGAAGAGACAGACTGAGAAGGGCTATCTAACATGATATGGACTCTGAGTGAGTGCTACATTCTGCCATGTCACCGGATAAAGGTCAGTCTGGGGTACAGAAGGGAGGACCTGTACAAATTAGAGGCAGCGGGAGTTCGGAACCCCATAGAAAACACAAGTGTTATAATCTGTTAAAAGACAACTGAGGTCCATTCTGACAACCCATGAGACGATAAATATATGGACATTTAGAAAGGGCGGAGTGTTATGGGTAGGCTGACACTCACCTTCATGGTGGAAGCTCCTCACGGTATTGGCACGGCTGGTAGGTCTCTCGGGATATTCCAGGTTGATCTCCTGAAGCTCGTCCTCTTCCTCTGCTGACTGTAGCCGGTACAAGTCCCGCATATAAGCGGGCACCACCACTTCCTTACTGGGTTGCGGCCGTTTGCGGAGACCAAACATCTGCAGCAGCGTTGCCTCGAAGTCCCGCAAGAGCTCATTGCTCTGAGCGGACCTTCTTCCACCCGCCTGGCCCTGAATCTCAGCCACTTTCTTCTTTCCGGTCTCAGGGATCAGACTAGCATGGCTAGTGCCTCCTAGCAGGACTTGGCATAATAAAATGACCATCAGCATTCGGTTACCAGGAATCATGGTGTCTCTGGAGTGCAGAACACAATACATACAAAATAAATAGGAGGCTTGGAAATGGAAAACTTCTAAATCAAGTGGTAAAGACAAACAGCAGAAGCATAGCAGCCCTGCAGTCCACAGCGTCCTGGGGCAGGAGGAGGGCTTCCTATCATGTCGTGGTCTAACTTGTTTACTGGCAAATAGCTCATTATCAGATAGCCACCATCCTGCTAATCTGTGTGTGTCTCTGGGACTATCAGAATAATGATCTCAAGCCTGGCTTCTGGCATATCCAACAGCTAGTCCACAACCCCATTGTCTCTGCACAGAAAGGACCCTGCAATCCACCAGCCTTTACCAAATAAAAATCTATCTATATGACGCTTACCAGTCAAAAAGCCCACCGCATCAGAAGATCCTGCCAGATGACAACAAGCATGGCATTCTCTAGCAAAGCCAGTCCTCAGCATAAGGATACATCCCTGCCGCAGCAGTGCACGGTCCTGGAATTCCATGCCATTAGGGAAGAATTCTTTCTCTTATCTCAGCCAGTGCACTCGGGATCAGCCCGGCCAGTGCACTTGGGATCAGCCCTGCCCTGCCTTTACACCTCCCTGGGCTCTGCTCTGCAGTCTCCCACTGGGATGCACAAGAGTCTGAACAGCTGATGTGACTACAACACGTCCCAGATGGGGAGGAATCACCTTCTCCTCTCTCACAGCTGGATCCAGTGGTGCTCAGCCCCTGCCATGCGAGCACTACATCTGCAGCTCCTGGCTGACCATTAGGGTGATGCATGAGGAGGGGGGACACATGAGGAAGGGGGAGACGAGAACACCAAAATAAAAAGATTAAAGTCTACTCACTGACAGAAAACAAGGCATAGAAAAACAGTCCATGATTCTTGACAGCCAATCCTGGACAAAGGTGGTGAGAAGCTCAGGGGCACGGAGGCGGTGTGCAGATCGGGGGGATACTGTGAGAATGGAGCTGGCTCCTAAAATGAATATAATGAGACTCCAGCCAGACAGTCTGTTTTACTTCCAGCCCCCCTCCAGAGTCACGTGGTGCACATCACCCCCGGGAACCTGTCCATTAAGCCTCCCCTTCCAGCCCACCGGGCGTCCTATATAAGCAGACTCGGCCCCCTGCTCCCGTGAACTCGCCGGGCAGAAGGAAGGAGGCAGCGGAGGGACGAGCAGCAGCCGCCGGCACCGGGCGCCCTGATCAGCCGGGCTGGTGTGCAAATAAACAGTGAGGCAACCAGTCCATGGGACCGGCCTGTTCAGGGTTAATTGGCTCGCTGAGGACTTGAAAGGAGACGGTCAGCAGCCAGGGAAGGAGACACAACACCTCATTCACCTCGGCTATTAGCATTCTTATGGGCTTTCCCAAGTATTACACGTCCCAGCCATTCTTATCCAAATGTCTCAGGGCATCCACCACACCCTAATGGCAGGACCACCGACCGGGTGCTTACTGGAAAACTGTAATATATATATAACACATACATACATACATACATACACTACTGGGAGACACCATACACTGGGCGCCTACTGTAATATATCATACATACACTGGGCGCCTACTGTAATATATCATACATACACTGGGCGTCTACTGTAATATATCATACATACACTGAGCGCCTACTGTAATATACATACACTGGGCGCCTACTGTAATATATCATACATACACTGGGCACCTACTGTAATATATCATACATACACTGGGCGTCTACTGTAATATATCATACATACACTGGGCACCTACTGTAATATATCATACATGCACTGAGCGCCTACTGTAATATATCATACACTGAGCGCCTACTGTAATATATCATACATACACTGGGCACCTACTGTAATATATCATACATGCACTGAGCGCCTACTGTAATATATCATACATACACTGGGCGCCTACTGTAATATATCATACATACACTGGGCACCTACTGTAATATATCATACATACACTGGGCGTCTACTGTAATATATCATACAAACACTGGGCACCTACTGTAATATATCATACATACACTGGGCGCCTACTGTAATATATCATACAAACACTGGGCACCTACTGTAATATATCATACATACACTGGGCGTCTACTGTAATATATCATACATACACTGGGCACCTACTGTAATATATCATACATGCACTGAGCGCCTACTGTAATATATCATACACTGAGCGCCTACTGTAATATATCATACATACACTGGGCACCTACTGTAATATATCATACATGCACTGAGCGCCTACTGTAATATATCATACATACACTGGGCGCCTACTGTAATATATCATACATACACTGGGCACCTACTGTAATATATCATACATACACTGGGCGTCTACTGTAATATATCATACATACACTGGGCACCTACTGTAATATATCATACATGCACTGAGCGCCTACTGTAATATATCATACATACACTGGGCGCCTACTGTAATATATCATACATACACTGGGCACCTACTGTAATATATCATACATACACTGGGCGTCTACTGTAATATATCATACATACACTGGGCACCTACTGTAATATATCATACATGCACTGAGCGCCTACTGTAATATATCATACACTGAGCGCCTACTGTAATATATCATACATACACTGGGCACCTACTGTAATATATCATACATGCACTGAGCGCCTACTGTAATATATCATACACTGGGCACCTACTGTAATATATCATACACTGAGCGCCTACTGTAATATATCATACACTGGGCGCCTACTGTAATATATCATACATACACTGGGCGCCTACTGTAATATATCATACATACACTGGGCGCCTACTGTAATATATCATACATACACTGGGCGCCTACTTTAATATATCATACATACACTGGGCACCTACTGTAATATATCATACATACACTGGGCACCTACTGTAATATATCATACATACACTGGGCACCTACTGTAATATATCATACACTGAGCGCCTACTGTAATATATCATACACTGAGCGCCTACTGTAATATATCATACATGCACTGAGCGCCTACTGTAATATATCATACATACACTGAGCGCCTACTGTAATATATCATACATACACTGGGCACCTACTGTAATATATCATACATACACTGGGCACCTACTGTAATATATCATACACTGAGCGCCTACTGTAATATATCATACACTGAGCGCCTACTGTAATATATCATACATGCACTGAGCGCCTACTGTAATATATCATACACTGAGCGCCTACTGTAATATATCATACATACACTGAGCGCCTACTGTAATATATCATACATACACTGAGCGCCTACTGTAATATATCATACATACACTGAGCGCCTACTGTAATATATCATACATACACTGAGCGCCTACTGTAATATATCATACATACACTGGGCGCCTACTGTAATATATCATACATACACTTGGCGCCTACTGTAATATATCATACATACACTGGGCGCCTACTGTAATATATCATACATACACTGGGCACCTACTGTAATATATCATACATACACTGAGCGCCTACTGTAATATATCATACATACACTGAGCGCCTACTGTAATATATCATACATACACTGAGCGCCTACTGTAATATATCATACATACACTGGGCGCCTACTGTAATATATCATACATACACTGGGCACCTACTGTAATATATCATACATACACTGGGCGCCTACTGTAATATATCATACATACACTGGGCACCTACTGTAATATATCATACATACACTGGGCGTCTACTGTAATATATCATACATGCACTGAGCGCCTACTGTAATATATCATACACTGAGCGCCTACTGTAATATATCATACATGCACTGAGCGCCTACTGTAATATATCATACACTGGGCACCTACTGTAATATATCATACACTGAGCGCCTACTGTAATATATCATACACTGGGCGCCTACTGTAATATATCATACATACACTGGGCGCCTACTGTAATATATCATACATACACTGGGCGCCTACTGTAATATATCATACATACACTGGGCGCCTACTTTAATATATCATACATACACTGGGCACCTACTGTAATATCATACATACACTGGGCACCTACTGTAATATATCATACATACACTGGGCACCTACTGTAATATATCATACACTGAGCGCCTACTGTAATATATCATACACTGAGCGCCTACTGTAATATATCATACATGCACTGAGCGCCTACTGTAATATATCATACATACACTGGGCACCTACTGTAATATATCATACATACACTGGGCACCTACTG